>NC_081780.1:18634114-18872190 GCF_963082965.1 Carassius carassius | reverse complement strand
ATTGCAACAGTGTTTTCTGTACCAGAATAGAACCAGACCAGAACTTGAGTTTGCAGTGGATTGTGGAAGACCACTTCTCTTATCAAACACCACTGGCACCCAGTGGAGGAGAATACTTTTTGATTGAAAGACATCATTCATTCATTTTTTCAGTCAGTCAGTCAGTCACTCTGTTAATGTCCACAAAAGACATTATACTAACTATAAACAACTTTGAAACTAAACGTCGACTATCAGTCATATCTAATATTTTCTAACGCTTTATTTGACATTAATTTCCCACATTAACTTTTAAGCTTCAACTTAATTGACTAACCCTAATTTTCACACTCTAATGCAAATTAGTTGAAATGTAGTTTTAAATTAATGAGAGTTAGCAGAATGTTTAAATTGGACTACTGAAATAATGTGTAACAGTTATTAATTTATTTAGTATTTGTATTTTTTACTTTCGTAACCTTTATTATATTAACATTAACAAGCATACAATTACTGTGAAATACTGTGAATATTTTAGATTTTATAAAACTGCTTAAAACAAACTTAAACAATGATTACATAGCTACAGGTCCTTCTCAAAAAATTAGCATATTGTGATAAAGTTCATTATTTTCAATAATGTAATGATATAAATTAAACTTTCATATATTTTAGATTCATTGCACACCAACTGAAATATTTCAGGTCTTTTATTGTTTTAATACTGATGATTTTGGCATACAGCTCATGAAAACCCAAGATTTCAATCTCAAAAAAAATTAGCATATTTCATCCAACCAATAAAAGAAAAGTGTTCTTAATACAAAAAAAAGTAAACCTTCAAATAATTATGTTCAGTTATGCACTCAATACTTGGTCGTGAATCCTTTTGCAGAAATGACTGCTTCAATGCGGCGTGGCATGGAGGCAATCAGCCTGTGGCACTGCTGAGGTGTTATGGAGGCCCAGGATGCTTCGATAGCGGCCTTAACCCTCTGGAGTCTAAGGGTATTTTTGGGGCCTGGAGAAGTTTTGTCATGCCCTGACATTTGTGCTTTTTTCAGTTTCTTATAAATATCTAAATGGGTAAAGTCTAATCTCACTGTAAACAGCACAAACTGGGCTGTAATAATATGTGAAATGCATGTATGTACATGATTGTGTTTTTGAGAAAAAAAATATTATGCGTGGTTAGTGAAAAACTAAAAATGTTAAAACACTTGAATAAGACAAAAAAAAACACATAAAGAACAATGGTTCCCGGGATTTTTGAGAACTGGAGCTTGTAGCCTAGAATTTTTCTTTCTAAATTATGTGAAAATCATCTTGTTTACTCACTCACAGAAAACAATATATTGATTTAAATTTTCTAAGACACTTTTTGTTGGTAAAAGTCATATGCAAGTAGGCGTCAACTATCATGAATATCATTGTGATTTACACCTGAGAAGACAAAGGGAATTTAAAATTAAAGAAAAATAATGAGCTGCATAATGAGCCTTTCAGTCATCTGTGCCACTGAGAGGAAGGAGTTACAAGAAAGAATGTGAGAACAAAATAAATCTATATAATTTTATGTTTGTAGTTTATTAAGAATATATTTAATTACCCCACAACATAATTTAATATCCACTTGGGGGAGCAGTTAAACAGTTTATTAGAAACAATCAAAGCTGACTTTCAAACAAATTGTTTGGAATCCTTCTTCCAGGCACACAATCCTTCAGAAATCCTTTTAACAATCTTATTTTCTATAAAAAAAAAACATTTATTGTTATTATTATTATCATTATTATTAATGTTGAAAAGAGCTGAGAATATTTTTCTGGGTTTTTAGGGGGAATAAATTGAAAGAAAAGCATTGTTTTCACATTTGTTACAGTTATCTATTTGTTACATTTATATTATTTACATCAAGCTTTTGAATGGTATAGTATTGTATATTGTTATTGAAACTTCATAATGTTTCACTTGATTATACATTTAGTCAGGAATTATAGTTTGGAAAAAGTATTTGGAAAAAGTCTAACTAGTAAAATGTTTATACGTTATGTGAAAACTAGTACAAGTATATAAATTAATAAAAAGAGACATCCAGAGTGTTGGGTCTTGCGTCTCTCAACTTTCTCTTCACAATATCCCACAGATTCTCTATGGGGTTCGGGTCAGGAGAGTTGGCAGGCCAATTGAGCACAGTAATACCATGGTCAGTAAACCATTTACCAGTGGTTTTGGCACTGTGAGCAGGTGCCAGGTCGTGCTGAAAAACGAAATCTTCATCTCCATAAAGCTTTTCAGCAGATGGAAGCATGAAGTGCTCCAAAATCTCCTGATAACTAGCTGCATTGACCCTGCCCTTGATAAAACACAGTGGACAAACACCAGCAGCTGACATGGCACCCCAAACCATCACTGTGGGTACTTGACACTGGACTTCAGGCATTTTGGCATTTCCTTCTCCCCAGTCTTCCTCCAGACTCTGGCACCTTGATTTCCGAATGACATGCAAGATTTGCTTTCATCCGAAAAAAGTACTTTGGACCACTGAGCAACAGTCCAGTGCTGCTTCTCTGTAGCCCATTTCCTGCACACGCCTGTGCACGGTGGTTATGGATGTTTCTACTCCAGACTCAGTCCACTGCTTCCGCGGGTCCCCCAAGGTCTGGAATCGGTCCTTTTCCACAATCTTCCTCAGGGTCCGGTCACCTCTTCTCGTTGTGCAGCGTTTTTTGCCACACTTTTTCCTTCCCACAGACTTCCCACTGAGGTGCCTTGATACAGCACTCTGGGAACAGCCTATTCGTTCAGATATTTCTTTCTGTGTCTTGCCCTCTCACTTGAGGGTGTCAATGATGGCCTTCTGGACAGCAGTCAGGTCGGCAGTCTTACCCATGATTGCGATTTTGAGTAATGAACCAGGCTGGGAGTTTTTAAAAGCCTCAGGAATCTTTTGCAGGTGTTTAGAGTTAATTAGTTGATTCAGATGATTAGGTTAATAGCTCGTTTAGAGAACCTTTTCATGATATGCAAATTTTTTGAGATAGGAATTTTGGGTTTTCATGAGCTGTATGCCAAAATCATCAGTATTAAAACAATAAAAGACCTGAAATATTTCAGTTAGTGTGCAATGAATCTAAAATATATGAAAGTTTAATTTTTATCATTACATTATGGAAAATAATGAACTTTATCACAATATGCTAATTTTTTGAGAAGGACCTGTATATAAAACACACTGTTAACTATTTTTCTTCAGTTTATCACTCAGAGGGCTTTTGTTTATTGGCCTTTGCCATGTGGGAGGCTGTTAAAGGCAAAGTCAAAAAAAAGGCAAAACACAAGGGAAGAAAAAAAATATCTATATTTTGTGACCAGGGGAGTCTGAATGCCAGCCCTGAGCGAGCAGAACGTCATGTGAGCATGTCTTATTCAGAGGACTGGAAGGACTGTTCTGTAGATCTAGATCAATAGTCAGCTATGGTAGAATACTGTTATCTTGGACCTCCCCTCAACCCCCCTCTATTTCAGTATGGCTTAAAGATTTTGCCTTTTTTTTTTTTACTTGAAATAAAGAAGTACAATATCAGAGGTAGGGGTAATCTTTTTTTGAAAAATGGCAAAAATGTATCAATTTTTTTCATAATTTACAAATATTAGATGTAGATTGAGTGTAGGTATATACATTATCAATCTGTCTCTTAATTATGTTATATATACATATATGTATTTATCTATGTATATATTATTAACATTATTGTTAGTATTATTATTAATATTATTATTGTTATTATTATTATTTTTATATATTTTTTCAGATTTCATTGAGTTCTAATTGGGGATTACTTGTTGGGGCTTGGTATGGTTGTATACGGTGGGTGGGGAAGTATACAGTAAAATGTAAAAATGCAATTTGCAACAACAAAAAATCTATGAAAAAAAAAAATAGTCAGCTATGTCATGTGCGTGGTGGTATTGCTTCCTCCAAATTCCCATCACAGTGACCAAGTTCCCATGAGAGGGGGAAACAACAGCAGAAATAAATGGGTGGTTGTGGGGTTGAGATTGAGCAAGAACACATAATAGGTGGAGAGTCTTTTTGACAACACTATAAATAAAGATATAGAAAAAAGGGGGGAAACGGCACCAGAAAGCTGATCTATTGATAAAATGTATTGCCCACTTAATGTTGATCTGGAATAATCCATCTTAACAAACACATTTACCAAATGCTTCTTGAGTCCAGATATTAGTATTTTAGCAAATCTGAACATATTTGAGATATCTTCAGCTCAAGAGGAGATGAGCAGTGGGTTGTAGCAGAAATGACTCAAACCAGACAAATTAAAGAGTCGATCAGGGCTGTGGCTGAAACATGAGCCAAATTCCTCAGTAAGGCAACAGGAAGTCATAAAACATTCTGTGCCACAAGTCCCAAGCAAGATGACCAACCAACCCTTTCACTGAACAGCTTTTTTTTTTCTTTTCAATGGCAAAGAAACTGTCTTTTCTACATATATATGGACCAAAATGAACTCAAAAGGACTTATAAATGAATATCAGTCCATCGCTTCACTCCATATTCATTTATGTGTAACCCACACATTTGACTATCATGTTATAATCACTTATTGTGTATGTCTTTTAATAACTATGGGATAACTTAAGGATTCATATTCATGTCTAGTATCTATGTATTCGAATCTGCTTGCTTGATATAGTCCTGACAATCAGTTATTTGTCAAATGTATCATATTCTTGTTATAGGAATCATGTCCAAAATTAGACCCTGCAAGAGCGGGAACATTCGGACCACATTGGTAAGATAACATATGATTTATGATACCCCGAGCCAAGACAATATCTGATTGGTCAAGACAACATTTGAGGTGTAGCCAACAGGCCAGTTTAAATACTTAGGACACCATAAAATCCATAAAATTTTTTTAGTTGTTAGCTTTGCTTCTGCTACTAGTCATGCCTGCTTTTAGTATTTAGCTATGCTTCTGCTATTAGTCATGTCTGCTTTGAGTTTTAGCTCTGCTTTTGCTATCAGTCATGCCTGCTTTTAGCTTTTAGCTTTTAGCTTTGCTTCTTAGCTTTAGCTTTTAGCCATGCTGTTTGTCATCACTGTTCTTTGAGCGCGGTTCCAGCATGCTTCGGGCTGCACGCCTGCTGCTACTTAGCCACAATGAGAAGAAACACCACCTAGTCTCGGCAGACTTTACTTCTTTTCTTTTCCGTTTGAGAGTTTCGTGTTCTGAGTTAAGTTTTGTAACGTCGAGTCTCCAACGTCTGACCTCGACTGCCCGTTCAACTTCAACCAGCAACACAACTCCGCGTCTTCAGCCAACGCCCAACCACGGGCTTCCCAAGACGTCACTTCAACGACTACTGAACTTCCAGCCAATCAGCGACATCGGAAAAAACCCCTTTCAATGACAACTTTACACAGGCAATGTACCTTCAGACATTTGTACTGGTGTATCTAATATAAGTTTAACCTCATTGAGGAACTCAATGCGAGGGTTAATTAGGTGATTGATGTTTGTTCATGTCTATGCAATTTAACGTATTGCTGTAAACTTGGTATTCCACATTTCCATTCTCTTAAACTCATCTTTCCGTAACATTCGATCTTCCTGCAACTTGTGTGAATGTTCATGTGAGTGCGTGCGTTCATGTGTTAGATTAGTTTATATGTCTTAGATTTATCTAATAAAGCCTTATTCATATTGAAAAGAGAAGTATCTTGTGTTTTGTGCTTACAAGTTAATGTCTTAAACTGCCGATCTTGTTACTGTGCTAATTGATAGTGTTTTCACTATACTTTGGATATTAATATCCAGCGCAGATTTGATGTTAAACGGCTCGTTCAGTGAATCGCAGGGCGTCTCAGTGATCAGCCGTGAAACAGGGATTCTGTTCAAATTCCCTTTAAAATCTTAAATGATTCCCTTTGAGCTAAATTGACCTGTTTCCCTTACAGGGTTTAAAAAGACCATAATGCATGAAAGATTGATTGGAAAAGGTTTTTTTTTTTTTTTTTTTTTTTTTTTGGAATACATTTCATTACAAATTACATTAACAAAGAAATTTGTGCAGATAATTTAATTGCAAAATAATTTATTTCTGAACCACAAAGATCATATATCATACACTCTCAGAAAAAAAAGAGAAAGTTTCGTAGTATTTGTTCTGTACTGCACACCTTTTGGTTTAATGGCGGTGCTTAGTGCTTAAACTGAAGTTAACATGGCAAGTTTCAAAAAATGTACCGACATTTATTCTAGTTAATGAGCTAGAAACTCATAATAAACTTTTTTATAAAAAAAAAAAACTATTTTAATTCTTAAATTTTATTTATTTCCAGGAATTATGGAAATGTTCTCTTTTAAATTCAGCATGAAAATTATGTGAAAATTTAGCAGAAAAGAATTATAGAAATTGCAAGGATGAGGTCATAAACTGTGTATTTGGATCCAGAAAAGTTAACATTTTAAATCCAGCTTTTGTGGACAGTAAGAAAAAAAAAAAAAAGATTTATGTGGTTTGTTCTCTAAGGAACGTCTTTTTGAAGCATATATTTATTTTGTTACTTAACATACTATTGCTGGAGGAAATATAATGTTTCCAATAACTAATTTTTATAGCTTTCCCACAAGGTTTCATATAGAATTCTAACTTATTTTAATAAATTGCGTAATATTCCTTCTGCATTGTTAATTGCCAGTTTATTGAATAGCAGTAATAATGTGGTTGGATTATATTTCCATATATATATACATATATATATATATATATATATATATATATATATATATATATATATATATATATATATATATTGTACAAATAAATATATAAAATATACAACTATAAAGGCAGAGCAAGAAAAGAATGATCATCTCTTCAATGTAAAAAGCAGTTGCTGCCTAAGGGTTTTTTTCTGTTTTTTTTTTTCTGTTTTTTTTAGATGAATCAAATTGGCTGAACATCCATGGAGCGAATTTTGTGCCTTAATTAAAACAACAAATCCAGCATTTTGCTAACAAACTCGATCTGCTTTGCAAAGGAAAACTCGACTTGCAAACAAACATAAAGCAATGTTCAAATACAAAGGTCAATTTGAGCGAAAACACAGTTGAGTAATATTGTGTTTTACAAATATTAATAAATGAGCCTAAATGATATTTCACAAATAAATACAAACAATCCAACAAATTGCTTGTAACCTTTGAAAAAATACCAAATCTAGTGCATACAAATGCATACCTGTCTGTTACGATTGTGAGACAGTTGGCTTTTTTGAGATCTCTCGGCTCGATTTTCTCGCATGCGCCCAGGCAGATTTTCTCACAAATGCAGTTGAGTAACTTCCTCTTCCAAAACAGTAGATGGCACTAAGCTAGGGGATTTATTTAGCTAGTCACTTTCATCCCTCATCTGCTATTTCCATTATAACACTTGAAAAATCCAGTCCTTTATCCTTTATTTTCAGACCTGACCAGTGTTGGGAAGTAACTATGTAATTAAATAATGTAATTTAATTGCAAAATAAATGTAACTGTATTCTGCTACAGTTACTGAGAAAAAAAGTATAATTAAATTACAGTTACTTATGAAAATGTTAATGATTACAAAGGGAGTTGAAATTACAAAACAGCGGGTTGTCATATAATTTAATGAAGTTGACTGAAGCTGAAACTGATTAAACTATTTTCAGTCAAAATAATTAAAATAATGAAAATAAATATGTTGCCATAACCAGTGGTGGACAGTAACGGAGTAGCTTTACTTCGTTACTGTACTTAAGTACATTTTTCAAGTATCTGTACTTTACTGGAGTAGTTTTATTTTGAGTAACTTTTACTTTTACTTCATCACATTCCAAAGCATAAGATCGTACTTTTAACTTCACTACATTTCATAAAACATATCGTTACTCCTTATAATATATCACGGGCTCCGACACGCAGAAGCGGTGTCTGATTCACCATGAACGAGTCTTTTCTAAATAAACTTTTAAATCGGATCACAAATCGCACCAAACGATTCGTTTACGAATTAGAATGATCCGACTGCAGCTGTCTGGAGTCGACCACTCACTGGTTCAAATGAACCGTTATCAAATGAAAGGTTATAATTTTCACGTGTTTTTAAATTACCACTTGTCGATTTAAACATTAAAGCATCCAAACACAAGACACGAAAAAGCTTAACAGAGTAGCTGGTTACTCGCGCGCTGTGTGTGGTGCGAACCGAGCTGTCTTCTGCGAAGTTCTCCTCGAACTCCCTCCTGCACCTGAACGAACAAATGCAAATCGCAGTTTGAACAAACAAAAAGATGTGAAAGAGCCCAATTCAGTTCTCGCGGTGTTCTGGTGTTCAGGGCTCACGCAGAGAGAGGCGTCTCAAAACACTTGAACACCGAAACTGCTTCTTTTTGCTCTTGTGCCGACAAATACATACAAAATATATCAAAAATACCCGCCTTGGAAAAGTATGCTCGAAAAATCTTTTTTTTTTTCGTTATTTGTCAGTTATTTCTTAAGTGAAAGTAATGCGTTGAGGAAAAAGATGCGTTCATAGTCTCTTAAAGGGACCGCGCCTAATTCACTCACTGCTCTTGACTGCATTACTTTGTAGTTTTAACAAAAATGTATGCACAGTCAAACCAAAAAATATTCAGACTCCAGATATAATTTTTCATATGTATATTTTACTAGTAGGTACAGGACACTAATGCATTTATGTAAGTGAGTATAGCAAACTGTGACATATTATACCCAAAGAATCTTCATACAGTGAACTACTAGTGAAATAGATAGATATAATGTTTTTATCTCTCTATCTAAATATAAAATTGGGACCAAAAATTATTCAGCACCTTAAAAAGCACCATGCATTGCTAATGTTTTTTTTTTTTTTTCTGAATTGCTAATGCAACCTTTTCACACTACAGTCTGAACAAAATAAAGCATTGCTCGGTAATTGGTCAACAAAGTATTGATAGTTGTGTAAATATTGTAATAGTTGTCTGTAGCTTTGGTTGATTGTAATCCATTAAATAAATTTCTATCAAAGTTATGACATTATCAAGACTAATTTGTTCTGACACAGTTTAACTCTAAGTTCTTGTCATATTTTAGAACCATTTTACAAGCGATAGCAAATAAACTGTAATAATGTGAGAGATGTTGAAGGTGTCTGAATAAATTTTGATTTGATTGTATATTTCATTTTTACATTGAAGACTATCCAGTGCTATTTTACATTTAATTATTAGGTTTCTGTACCTTGACACCTACAAACTTGAAAAAAAAAACTTAAACATTGTGTAAATAGCACAAATAAATAAAAATGAAAGAACATACAAATTAAACAATTTCAAACGGCCCACTGGGACAACCTTCAGCGGGGCCTCGCAAACCCCAGCTACGGCCCTGGATGTTGCTAAAAGTAAGTTATTAATGTTGAAATTTAGGATTAATTATTGTAACTGAAAATCATATTTAGGTCAAAATTGTCAGTTGTTTGGGAACTAAATCTGCTGTAAAGAGTGATCTATTTAAGCCCACTGAAATGCTTGAGTGCAGACGATGCAGACACATCCATCATCTCTGTGTTTTAGGTAAAAAAAATAAAATAAAAATAACCATTAAACTAACACAGATTAAATAAAATAACTCATGCATGTTCAAATTCCCCGCTGCGGTAATATTAACAGTTTTATTAAAATGATATCATGTCCTATGTGACATCTGTTTTTATATTGTTTATCAACAGTAACGTTATATTGTTTGGATTAACTAGACGACTACACAAACATGAATATTTATTTATAACCGTACCGAAAATAAGTAAATATTGTTAGCTGATGCTAACTGTCTAGCTAACAAGCTTGCTGGTGCTAACTTGAGGTAATTTTTATAAATAATGTCCAAATATTTTATTCAACCACCTATATATATATATATATATAGATAACATCTGGGGAGAAAAGAAAGGATGTGATGTTCAGAACATGGTAACTACAGTAATTATCAAAGTGGGAAGAGATGCACCCCGTTTGGCCAGGGGTGTTTTTACACCACAGACAAGGTTTGAGAAGGAAAAAATCTTTATGAAAATATAATTATATTTTCCTTAAATTGTTCTTCCTAACTTCAGGCCTTATTATCATGTCATATATAACTGTGATGTTCTGTAAAACAACAAACTTTAAAATACTTTGTTCTTACTGGTGAAAATCTGATGGTCAACTCTGCTTTCTCTCAGGTACATCGCAGTGTAAGCTTCACAGTGAACATTACTCTCGTCAACGTAGTCCATATCAACAACAAAAATATATCTTGACTCCATATAGTGGTTATTTTGGAAAAAATCCCAGGTATTTTGAACAGTAGGATTATAAAAAAAAATATGTGCTAATATAAAATTTAATTAAGTAGCCTATATAAAATTGCAAACATCTATCTTTCAGTACTTTTTTACCTAAGTACATAAAAAATGGAGTACTTTTGTACTTTCACTTGAGTAAAATTGAAAAAAGGAGTACTTTTACTTTTTCTAGAGTAATATTTTACTATACGTATCTGTACTTTTACTCAAGGACGTGATCTGTGTACTTCGTCCACCACTGGCCATAACATAACAATCATACATATATACATATACATATAAATAAAGTTTTAGATTAAGCATGATGATCTAAGTCAAAAATGAGAGCTGAATTATAATATAATATCCTTCTTTTGCGTGTTTAACTCATTTACTAATATCATCATTTGGCCAGCTCTATTCCATATAATATGATCAAACATTGCTCAACTGGTTATTGCATTCATCCCATTGTATTGTGACTTAGCAAGGAAGGGTGCGTATTTTGAGCCAGGAACAGTCATTATGACTGATTATTCTAGAAAAAAAGCAGCAGAACACATTTAATGTAGTATGAAAATTAAGATAAAACATTAAGGTGGGTTTTGAGAGAACTAGACCACCCACAACACTGCTTTCTCTACCCATTACTGGCATTTGCTTAAGGTTCATTCTTATTCCAGTTGTAATTGCACTGTGCCACTTTACAGGGCGGCTGCAGGTGCAAGGGCCTGATAATGAAGCACTCTGCAGTGTGGGTGGCAGCTGTGCTTGACTCTAGAGAGGAGAGAGCCATATCCCCTAAATACACATACCTCCAATTGACTCAGCACTTTGAGAGACCTGTGTGGTGAGACTTCAGTAACTTCCCCAGCTGGTTACTTGCTTTTTTTTTTTTCTCAGCTCTCCTTACACACATATATTACAGGTGCACTCTACTTTCAATTAGACTCTCGTCCCTCATTAATAAGAGTGAATGACCTGCACTCCCTCTGGTTCTGTGTGGACCTGGCTGCAATGGCCAGGTGCTCATCCAACCAAACAGAGAAAACAGGCTACTGCCTCCCCTAAACCTAAACACAAAAATAACTTCTCAGTTGGTATACCTGGCAATAAAACATCTAAGTCAGTACGCAAAACTGTCTATGAAAAATCTATCTATCTATCTATCTATCTATCTATCTATCTATCTATCTATATATCTATCTATCTATCTATCTATCTATCTATCTATCTATCTATCTATCTATCTATCTATCTATCTATCTATCTATCTATCTATCTATATATCTATCTATCTATCTTTCTATCTATCTATCTATCTGTCTGTCTGTCTATCTATCTATCTATCTATCTATCTATCTATCTGTCTGTCTGTCTGTCTGTCTGTCTGTCTATCTATATAAATATAGTAATATTAGTAAAACTGTTACATCACTATATATATATATATATATATATATATATATATATATATGTATGTATATATATATATATATATATATATATATATATACATACATATACATATACAGATTGCAATTTTGACGTGAGCATGTATATACTGTATGGAAAATCACATATTGATCACATATATAATCACAAACAGTACCTAAATGCTGCTTGGATAACATTTTGAACCTCCAGTATATTCTACATTTATGCCTCTTAAGTATATTTTGTGTATGTTGTGGTTTCTACTATACAGTAAAATAATAAATGTAGAGTTTATGTAGAAATGTAGAGAGAAATTGAAAGTTATGAGTCAATCAATATTCATTATAGTACTGTTTAAAATATTTCAAGAGCAACATTTAGGTGGTGCACAAATAAGTATCAAATATTGCAACATTGCTTTTTGAGAGTCAATGTGAGAATGCCTTCAAAGAGACAAGTTTGAAATGTACTTCTTTACATGCTTTTGTTGTGCAAATGTCTAGATTTATTTATTGAACTTTCGGGTTTTCAAATCTGAGTCTTAAATCGACAAAAATCAACCATCAACATCTTATCCTAACCAAACGCACTAGCTGAGGCCTGTAATCTCTGGACAAATCTGACCACTTGTGCATTGTGGAATTGACAGCTGTACTCTGTAACTGTCTGTAATGGCTGCTGCTTTAGCTCAAGGCATGCTGGGGGCCTCGAACAAGGTGGCTTACATGCATTAAGCTTCCATATTGTCATAAGCTAGGCTGATCTGCTCAGACTATGCCAAAGAACATGTGCGTTCTAATTAGACCTCTCGTCAGCACCTTCGTTGTGTCCTATAACCACCTCTCTCTGTTCTATCACCTCCCAAAGGGTGGGCTGCAGTAATTACCTTTTAGGGGTTAGAAATACGCTGTATCTGCCTTGACAATCACTGCAATGTAGAGTTCCTCTGACAGGAAAAGGTTACTGCAAATTACATGCTGCCACTGCTGCTACCTGGGACACATATACTCCCCCAAAAGCCTGGAAGACCAGCAGAAGTATCTGTGAGCTAAATTAACAATGTGCTCCTTTAAGAGCAGAGGTAATTAAAATGATAATAAAGCAAGTGTTCCCTACAAAATTAACCCAAAGAGCTTAAAGGAATAGCACGCAAAAAAATTATTTACCTTTTTTTTTCATAAAATGACTGGTCGGAAGAAAATAGTACAATGTCATGGTACTTTATGGTGTCTGTATGTTTTTGTCCTTTTTGGATATTGATAGATGTGGTCTACATGAACTGTTATTGTTTGGAAATGAGTTGTGTAAATTATTATTATTTTAGTCTTTTAGATTTCCATTTGTATTCATGAGTAAACACACTCAATAAAAAAGCAAGTGCAAATGGCAGAGTTGATTCAGCAAATGCATTTTTATCTTACATTTGCTTTGTTTACACTATCAGTTTAGAGTAGAGTTTATGCAATATACCATTTTCAAAAGCTAAAGAGCAGTGGTTCCCAATCATGTTCCTGGACATTCCCAACTGTCATTGTACTTACATACTTTTATGTTCATATGACATTAAAGTTCATAATGAAACAAAATATTTGTATTTTCATTTGTATTTTTTGCAGAAATATAGCCACAAGCAATTTTTTGACAAAAAAAAATGTTCTATGTAAATTAGAGCTGTGTATAGGCAAGAATCTGGCAATACCATATGTATCATGATACAGGGGTTGCAATAAGATATGTTGCAATATATTGCGATACTGTAAGCAAGACGATGCATTAGATTTGATTGATCATGGGTCGAGAGGAACGGTGACCTACAAGACCATGGTGGAAGATTTGCTACTCAACAGATCCTGAGCTTATTGACAAATATCTTACATGTAAGATCCGCTTCGTTTACTCAGAGTGCATGTGATCACAAAATCGAAAGTGAAATGTGTGAGTGCTCATTTAAAAGATATTTATAGCGGCTCCCTGATACATGAAAATTATATGTAATATAAGCATGTTTGTGAGAGCAGGCGGGACTGGACCAACCTTGCAGTAGCTGAACACACACATTGTCACTGTTTAAGTTTAGAGGTAAGAAGAGTGCTATCTAGCGGTGGGGAAATAAACTCAAAACAAAACAATGGCCATGAATCTTGTATACATTTTTTGTTTTAATATCAATATATTACAACTCTGCAGGATAGTGGCCCTCCAGGACCGGAGTTGCCTATCCCTGATCTATACAGTAGCGGCAAACAAAATATTGCGATACTCAAGTGTATCAATATTTTCTTACAAACCTATTGTAAATGGTAATCTGAGAGAAGATTTTCTGTGAACTATCATAAGAGTTCAGGGGTGCGTTCTCCGATAACGTTGTCTCTTAGCGCGCTACGAATACTCAAAAGGTACACCTTAACTACAGGTATACCTTTGCTACGTGTGTTCTCCGAACTATACCTTAGGATGTTGCTTAAGGTAAACCTTCTTAAGTTCGACCTTAGCAGTTGCTGTCCATGGTGGAGGTGCTGAATAGGTTGATATCGACGCCTCGGTGATCGATTGTGCGCTCTTTCCTTCACAGCGGTATAGGTAAAGTATTGAGAAAACAATGTTCTTTATAAAAAAGCGTTTTAGAAATAGTACAAACTGCATTTATCGGGGCTTATTGAAATAAGTACATGCAGAAATAAATATGAGTATGTGTTTATAATTTAGCAAGTGTACAATCCCAAACCCTCACGGCCATAAGTGTGTTAATGTTCTCCACAACGTATGCTTATTATCCACCAGCCGTATCACATTATTGGCGTAAATCGCTCATTTGTGTAATTTGATGATTTCCTCAATAAAAGCGCAAACATGAGAGACATGCCGACATTCACTATGTAGGGGAAAAAAGTCCGCAAAAAGAGATCGCCAAGCCACACTGAGGTCTTACTCAGCAATATATAATTTTAAAGTAAAGTAAAAATGTAATTTTAAAGTAAAGTAAAATATAATAATATTAAATTATTATAATATATTATAATATTATTAAATATTAAAATATAAATATTAAATATAATATTATTATAATATTATTAAATTAATAATATTAATAATATTAAATTAATAATATTAAATTAGTGTATAATTTTAAAGTAAAATAAAGTAATAATATTAAATTAATAATATTAAATTAGTGCATTATACATTATATATATATATTATATATAATATAACATTTTCTATGTGTAATTAAACTGCGATGTAAAAAATCTTTTTGCATAGTGGTGGCCACTAGCGGTATGAACCGTCAGCAGCGATAAGGTATAGCTAAGAGCGCTCCAGACCAACCTTACGAACGCATGACTTACAGAAGGTATACTTAACTAAGAAGGTTTCGGAAACCACGTATTAACGATAAGGTACTTCTTAAGGTACAACTTAAGAACGACGTAGCGTTAAGGTAGTTTCGGAGAACGCACCCCAGTGCCTTATTAAGACTTCACTGGGCCCTGGGGCTATGATTTACTGCAGGTTATTTCCCAATCCTTAAGGGAATATATAGAGTTTGTTCAAACACAAAAGCCAAATACATCAATCAAGTTAATAATCAAACTAATCTAAAATCTGTGTGGATGATGTGTTTTTATCTCCTCCATGTGTCCGGTCCACTTGCTGTTCCAAAACTTCTACTCCATCATCAGCTTTAGTAAAATAACCTGATAGCTGGGGATTTTACTGACTATGTTTTATCTGCTGTTTGTCTTTTATGTTTTTCTTTTTCTTCCTTTTTTGAGCCCCTCTCTCACTTTTGTTTAAGAATAGCAGACATTTTAAAATACAGAAGATTGTTCATTGCGTGACCATTTCCAGATGATGCCAGAACGAAGTGGAGAGAGGTGAATGCAGACATCAGACAGAGTGATCACCTGATAGATACTCGTACAGTTTGTTCAGAAGGAAAATACAGAATAAATGCATCTGATTGGTAATGACGTTTCAATCTCTATTGGTAATACATGGAATGTATGGCAAAACTCCATTAAATAATAGCACTAATAAGTGGGGACGTGGTTGGGTGTTTTCGCGATTGGCGCTCTAGTCAATCTACTCCACAGCCAACCAGAGGCCCCCTCCTTGCTCGGGCCCTGGGGCTTCAGCCTCACCTAGCCCTATTGTTAATCTGGCCCTGTAAGAGATCACTTCAACTAACGTCATTGACAGGCGACTGCACTGCCCCATGTCACTGTTAAGAATGGCAATTTTCTCATGATTTACAAGTAGTTGAAAACATATAGAGATATTGTTAGTAATCAGCTGGACAAAATATATAACACTAGCCTAGTGGTTTTTGGATATTTTACTGCAAATATCTTGCAAATTGTACCTTCAACCTCCTTTGTTACATTGTTCAGTCCATATCTGCAGCTCATATAAGTTTAGGTTCCTGATTCCTGTGCTGTTTTCCTGCACGCAGCTGTGAGATTCATGCAACATCCTTTAATTCTCTCTGGATCTATTACATTACTCCTGTACCTGTCACTGCAATAGCTCCTTAAACACTGCCTAACATGTGCTGTGGATAAATAAACAGGATGGCTAAAAACATTTCTGTCATATTCCCAGAGCTTATAGATCAGTCTCTATGAACAGCATGTGTGGTGGTGAGCTGTAGCCAGATCCTCTCTATGGGCATGTGACCCACCAATCAGCCGGCCAGATGCTGAGGGAGTGTTTTAGAAGTGAAGCTGCTGTCAATCACAAGGCTCTTTTGGGACTGAACCTGTCAGCAGCCTTTACCCTTCCTCCTGTTATCTCTCAGATGACTGCATTGAACCATATCTACCCCACCTGGATGCAGCCCAGTGCTGTTTCAGTCACTCTAATTATGCCCGTGAATTACAGTTGTCTGTTGCAAAGGGGATGCATTTGGCATCTCTGAGCAAAGAGTGTGTGTTGGCACTGCAATCTTTGAGGAAGAGAGTGACTAAATAAGCTTTATGTCCACACTGTAGAAATACAGAGATCAACAACAGCTGTTTTCCTGCACTGTGATTTTCTTTGAATACTACTGTACCACTCTTATTATTTCTACAATATGTATGCTGTGCATAGTGTTCCTCATAATACTGTACCTCATAATGCAATTCACTTAACTTGATCTTTCCATCTTTCAATTCTACAACCATGTCCTTATGATGTACTGTATAATGCAGAAGAAATATCTGCTGTGATATCTAACACATTTCTTGACTTCCAAACAGTTAAAATGATAAAACCTAAAAATAAATAAATAAATAAATAAAAAATTCTGACATTTTGATTGCACCTCGTTTACAGAATGAAATATCTACGTAATGAGGTCCTGACAGATGTAATAAGGTTATGCCACAACTATGTATCATGTATATTACTCAATATGCAGTATGTAATAAAAATGGAAAAGTATATTTTTTAAAAAAGAGTACTTATTTTATGGGCATGATATAATTTGAAAGATATAATATATAATATTATAATGAGCAGCATTTCAGGGGATCGAAGCTTGCACAGTCAGCTCTTGGGGTTGAATGTGCTTTTCCCAATGCGAAAAATTCAGCTCTCGCCGGACACGCTCTGAGGATTGTTGTCCGTAATCTTACAGTTCTGGTCCCGCTGCTGCTGAGGCACGGTGGTGATTGATATTGCAGGGATCACAAAGGATCTTGCGGATGGTTTGGACACTGGTTCTCTCTATCTCCACCTGTTTGCCACTCTTCCTCAGAGGAGGTTGGGGTGGTCAGCAGGGGCTGCTGGTCGGGAGTATTTTCAACCTTGTTCCAGCTCCTCATTTAGGGAGCATCACTTCTCGTACTCCCCAGAATTTAGACTCAGAGTGGTGCTCCCAGGCCAAAGGATTCTAGCGGAAGGTGAGTCGGCAGACCGTCATTCTTGCTGGATAATCTTTGGCTAAAACATCCTGATAACTAGGGCCCAGGACGTCTTTAGGCCAGCCCCCTCTGGGGAAGAGCGGTGTATACCTATTCATATGGTGCCAGTCTCTCCTCAGTGCCATCAGGAGATCAATCTGCCGACCCTGACACCTACAGTGCTTCAGGGCGCAGCAGTCTCCGACAAGTGCTTCTCTCAATCACTGCTCTGAAACATAAAGGTACTAAGAGGCTCACTACCTCTTCTGGGGTTTCTAGAGCAGCTAGTTTGGCCATTCCCTGCTGGTCTGCCACTTCAGGTCACCAGATACACCAGGTGCACCAGAGGTCAGTCTCGAGAGACTGGTTCCCTTAGTTGGTCACGTGGCGGTGTGGGAGCCCCTGCCAAACATGTCTCATTGTTCTGTCAGTCTAGTCTTCCTGGGAGATGACAAGGGTTTGAGGATACGGAGATGAGACGGGTAGTTTTCAATAGGAGACTTCAGCTAAGAGAGTCCTGATGAAATGGCTCAGGATTTCGGAGGGCAGCCAATCTGGGGAAGAGCAGTGTACACTTCATTATATGGTGCCAGTCTCTCCTCAGTGCCCTCAAGAGATAATTTTGCCAACCTTGCCACCTACAGTGCTTCAGGGCACAGCGCTCTCCAGCCAGGGCTTCTCTCAGGTCACAGCCTCAGTTCAGTGGGGTGATTCCCACTCTGGATAGCCTCAAGCAGGCTCTGGTAATGCAACAAGAAGTAAACACTCTCTTGAGGAAGGAGGCCATCGAGGTGGTCCTTTCTCTTGACAGGGAGTCTGGGTTCTACAGCCGGCACTTCATCATTTGAAAGAAGGATGGATGTTTGCGCTGTGAATCAGTCTTTTTCTTGCTACAAAGACAGTCTGTGAGTTCAGGAGTTCTGGAGATGCTGGCCGTGTTTCTAGCATTGAAACAGGTATGCGTTTGCACCCTCTTTACAGGCTAGCGCACCAGATCCTTGTGTGGTCCCATGGCAAACTCCTCTCACTGAGAGCAGTTCACATCCCTGGGCATCTCAATATGGCAGCAGACATCCTGTTTAGGCAGGGGCTGAGGCCCAGGGAATGGAGACTTCACCCTGGGGTGGTGAAGCAGATATGGAGAGTCTTTTGCCAGGCTCAGGTGGACCTGTTAGTGACTCAGGAGACATTGCACTGTCCCATCTGGTTCTCTCTGACAGGTCCTCAGTGGAGCTGGATGTCATGGTACAGATGTGGCTTAGGCTTTGTCTGTACACCTTTCCCCCAATTGTTCTGCTCCCAGGTGTACTCCAAGATGGGGTAATTGTAATTCTGGTGCCATGAGCTTTGTCACAGCCACGCCATCATCTTCACTCGCTCCACCCTCTCGTTCACTCTCCCCTGAATTCTAATCACCCTCACCTGGCCATCTCATCATCTCATACCCTTAATAAACCACTCTCACTCACCAGTCATCGTCTGGCCTCGTCAATACCACTGACAACAGACTCACCCGCGCTACTCACCTCAAGAGAAAACCACTTACCTTCAGAAGCCTTCATTCCCGTTTGTCAGCTGTCAGCCTACCGTCCTCCTTCTGAGAACCTTCCCGCACTCTTCCTCCAGCTCCTAAACCAGAGACTTGGGTTACCTCTCAGTTAAGTCACAGTGTGCGTTATCATCTACTTCATTACTCACCTTTGCATCCCGGTTCTGCTGCACTTGTAAAAATAAATCTCATTTCAACTTACCACCTGTCTGCCTCTTGTGATTACCTGACAGAAGGCCAGACCGATCACAATGCAAGCTGCATCAGAACCCGAAAATCCGCCGCAGCGGGACACATTCGCTGAACTGGTTCAAGCCGTCAGTCAAGCCATACTAAAAAATCCTCCTGTTATCGCTACTGACCGCCAAGATCCCCACTCACCTTCACTTCCGCAAACACCCGCTGCTTCGGTAGCTGCCTCTGCTAGTCCCATGGCCCGACCAGCGACATACTCAAGCGAGGCGGAGAACTGCAGCAGCTTCCTACTCCAGGTTTCTCTATATTTCGAGATGCAACCGCATCAGTTTCATAATGACTCTGCCCGTATTGCTTTCATTATATCTCTGTTATCTGGCCGCGCTCTTCAATGGGCCGAATCTATATGTAACGCTAACTCACCCATAACCCAGTCTCTTTCCAGCTTCCTTCAACATTTCAAAGTGGTTTTCGGTGTGTCTGCTGAAGAACTCTCCATTCATGACCAGCTCTTCAATCTTCAACAAGGATCATCTTCGGTATGTGACTATGCTCTCCGATTCCGCACCCTGGCGGCCTCTAGTGGCTGGAATGAGACCGCTTTAATGACAGTGTTTCGACACGGCTTAAATTCGAAAATCCGGCAATTAGTGGTTGTTTATGATGACGCTATGGGTCTCGAGAATCTCATCCAAAAAACTATCCAAGTCTCTCAACGTCTCACAGCCTGTGGTCATACACCATCAGCCGCTGCCAGTTCTCCGCTCCCAGCACCCTCTCTCGCTCCTCCAGCACCAGAGCCCATGCAAGTCGACTCCTATCATCTCTCCACCGTTGAACGGCAAAGAAGGATTCAGAATCACCTGTGCTTATATTGCGCTTCTGATCAACATCTCCTCAGTGGCTGTCCTGTGCGTCCTCCGCGCACTGCGGTAAGCACCATTCAAGTCCCTCCTAAAATTGAAACTCTCAATCGTACTATGGTCTTACTCCTAACCCCTCGTCTTTGTGTCTCAGCGCAAGCCCTACTCGACTCCGGTGCCGAAAGGGAACTTCATCTCCTCTCAACTACTCGAAAAGTTGAACCTTCGAAAACTCAAAACTCACCAAGATCTCCGAGTACAAACCATCCAAGGCAAACCCCTGGGTCGAGGAAGGATTCGTCACTTTTCCCCAACTATCACTCTTCAGATTGGATGTCTTCATACTGAAAGGATCTCGTTTATGGTGCTGGAGGAGTCAACTGCCGAGGCCATCCTGGGACGCCCCTGGATGGTTCAACATCAACCCACCATCAACTGGAGGTCCGGAGAGATCTTAGGCTGGGGTGAATATTGCTTTTCCAACTGCTTGTCTTTAAATTAAGAAACCTTCACCTCCCTCTTCATCTAAGATTGAGCGCTCGTTCCGAGTTAGTTCAACCACCGTCGAGAGTCCCGAAACTCAACAGTCTGTAGTGATTCCCTCTGAGTATGGGGCGTTCCAGGATGTATTCAGCAAGCAACTTGCAACCAAACTACCACCTCATCGGCCATGGGACTGTGCTATCGACCCACTACCTGGAGCCACCTTACCTAAAGGACGCGTTTACCCTCTTTTTACCCCCAAGCATTCCACGACCTCAAAGATGCGTTCGCCACAGCCCCTGTACTGGTACATCCCAACCCCGATCTTACATTTATCGTTGAAGTCGACGCTTCATCCACTGGAGTTGGTGCTGTATTATCTCAGCGGCAGGGTGAGCCCCCTAAACTCCATCCATGTGCCTTCTTTTCCAAAGAACTGTCCCCGGCGGAGCGGAAGTATGATGTCGGTAACCGGGAACTTCTGGCTATCAAATTAGCACTGGAAGAATGGAGACACTGGCTGGAGGGAGCTAATCATCAATTCGAAGTCATAACCGACCATAGAAATCTGGAATATCTGAGAGAAGCTAGAAGGTTGAACCCTCGTCAGGCCCATTGGGCACTCTTCTTCACCCGATTCGATTTCCGGGTCACCTATCGTCCCGGTAGCAAGAATTCCAAGGCTGACGCATTATCTCGTATTCATCAAGCATCCTCTGATGAAAACCCTCCTGAACCTATCCTTCCTCCAGCCATCTTCCTCAACCCCATCTTATTGGACATTGATGACCAAATCGCCCAAGCTAACAATCTTCAACCCGCTCCGCCGGGAGGTCCAGAAGGCCTCATCTTCGTACCACCTCAACTCCGTACCAGCCTTCTGGACTCAGCACACTCTACCCCGGGCTCTGGACATCCAGGTAGTAGGCGTACCCTCTCGCTCCTCCTTCAACGGTACTGGTGGCCATCCATCTCCCAGGACGTCTCACGTTACATCAAGGGATGCTCAGTCTGCGCCGTTACCAATACTCCCAGAAGACTACCGGAGGGTAAACTCGTTCCTCTACCCATTCCTCAGCGTCCGTGGTCCCATCTTGGGATAGACTTCATGACAGATCTCCCTCGTTCCAACGGAAACACTTGTGTGTTCGTCGAAGTGGACCGGTTTTCCAAGTCATGCAAGCTGATACCATTGCCCGGATTACCTACCGCATTCGAAGCAGTCGAAGCTCTCTTCACTTTCGTCTTCCGAAACTTCGGCATCCCTGAAGATATTGTCTCAGATCGTGGACCACAGTTCGTCTCTCGGGTATGGAAAGCCTTCTTCAAACTCCTCGGAGTCACGGTAAACCTTTCCTCTGGATATCACCCTCAGACTAACGGCCAGACTGAGCGGAAGATCCAGGAGATTGGACGGTACCTCCGATCCTATTGCCACCAGTACCAAGACAGCTGGAACCAGTTCCTCCCCTGGGCCGAGTATGCCCAGAATTCCCTCCGCCAGAGCACCACTGGACTTACACCTTTCCAATGTGTTCTAGGTTACCAACCTCCTCTCTTCCCTTGGTCTGGTGAACCGTCTGAAGTTCCTGCTGTCGACTACTAGTTCCATCAAAGCGAGTGGGTATGGGACTCAGCTCATGTACACCTTCAGCAGGCAGTGCGGAGACACAAGAGACAAGCCGACCGTCGTAGAACCGAACCCCCTCAATACCATCCCGGGCAGAAGGTATGGCTCTCGACACGGGACATACGTCTCCCCCTGCCCTGCAGAAAGCTGAGTCCTCGATACATCGGACCATTCACTGTGCTGAGGCAGCTCAATGACGTCACCTATCGTCTCAACCTTCCTCCTGAGTATAAAATTGCACCATCATTCCATGTATCCTTACTCAAACCTCACACTGAACCTGTCACTCCTCCCTCCTCAGATCCTGCCCCGGCGGATGAACCTCCTTCTCCCATTCCTGTTGAAGAGGAGGCCATCTACAGAGTCCGTAACATCCTAAACTCTCGGCGACGAGGTCCCCGGTTGGAATACCTGGTCGACTGGGAGGACTATGGACCTGAGGAGCGCTCCTGGGTTCATCAAGATGACATCCTTGATCCTACTTTACTCACCCAGTTCCATTCTGACCATCCGGACCGTCCTGCACCTAGAGGTCGCGGGAGACCTCGTCGCCGTACTCGTCCCTCTTCTCAGTCGTCAAGAGCCGCCTCGGGAGGGGGGGGGGTACTGTCACAGCCACGCCATCATCTTCAGTCGCTCCACCCTCTCGTTCACTCTCCCCTGAATTCCAATCACCCTCACCTGGCCATCTCATCATCTCATACCCTTTATAAACCACTCTCACTTAGGGGAATATTTTCACCCCTACCCCTTGACACTCTGTTTCAAGGGACAAGGGAAAGGGGTAGGCAGAGAGGTAGGGGAAGGGGCATAAAATAGTATTGGGATTGGGCCTTAATCTTAATATTGTGGTACTTTTAAAATACATAAAATACTTATTGCCAATCAAACTCTATTAGATAGGGTTAGGGTTAGAACAAAAAACCCTAACCCTTTTGATTTCCTGTATCAACAAGTATACAAAAATACTAAAAACAAACAATTACTAAGATTAAATGTATTTAAATACATTTGATTTTTTTCAAAGGTACTTAAAATGCAAAATAGAAAATAGAAATATTGCCCATACCTGCAGGAAATCAACAGTCTAATAAGGAGGCAGATACCTTATTTATTTTGAAATTTAAAAAATACTCAGATTAAATGTTTTAATGCAAAATACATTCAATTATTATTATTTATTTTTTCAAAGGTATTTAAATACAAAATAGTATGTATTTGAAATACTGGCCATCCCAGCGAGTACCTCAAAGCTGATGCCGGTTTCACCGCACATGCTTTCATAGCTTCCTGATCTCTACATTACCCACTTGTGACATATTGCCCATTTGTCGGTTTGATTACATACCAGAGCATGGTCCCGCTGAAGGCATTCCCATAGCATTTCGACACAGAGTATCATTTTCTCTGGAAACCATGGTTACATGTGTTACCTGGAGACATTGCATTTATTCTTTACATACTGCATAATAATTTAAAATTTAGTTTATGGTAGCACTTTTAATCTGACATTATCGCATAGCATTGTTAAGGAGCAGTCATGAAAATGCAGTAAGAAGCAGTCAAGATTTGTATAGCTAATTCCCCCGAAATGTGATTGTACTAGTTTTTGCCCTTAATTTGGGCTGGTTTTGAGTTTGTTAAGCAGACCTGGCCACCCTGGATAGTATTGTATTCTGAAAACAGCTTCAGTCTTTCTTTTCAACTCAGGTATACCCCTTGTTTAATCAAGAATAGGTGAACCTTACATAAATCATTTGAACCCCATGTCATCCCAGTACATTAATGAGATAATAATCTTTTAAACAATTAACTACCTCTGTGGGCGGACACCACGTTTCCATCTCCTCCTGCCAGCAATCTCCTCCTTGTTATTTTAAGGTATGAATGGGGAATGATTGAGGGGTCAATCAGTAGAAAGGATTTATTATGTGGGAGGAAGGAGGGTGGAGCTGTTGGCAAGAGAAGGAGTGAAGGGAGCAACCGGAGATTGGGTCACATGGCACCATTCATGCATGAGCCTCCCTGGAGTGCAATCAATCCTTTTTATCTTCTCTGGATTTGTTATCTTGCGATTTGTGCTTCGGTAATAACCCTATGTCACATCCAATGTAATGATGAATCCAAGAAAAAAATGGAGAAAAACCCTCTACTCATGACAACCTTTATATGAAGAGTTTGGTTCCAAAATACAATAAATTCATTTTGGTTAATTTAATTAAAAATTATTTTTCTTTACCAAGAAAGTGACAAGATGAAAATGACTATTTCTTTTTGTTTAAAACTTTCACATAGCATCTTTAGGTTATAATAACATTAAAAATTAAAATCCAGGTTTTGGTTTTCAAAGATTTATTATAAAATCGTATTCTTTTTTTTCCCCAAAATCCAATAAATCCATGACATTTTTTTTATTTTCAGAATGCAATAAATCCATTAAATCAATATGAAAGTTATTTTTCATATTGAAACTGATAAAAGTACACAACATAGCAAGTTGATCTACATATGACAACCTCTTAACTTGGTCAATACTAATTATATTATGAAAGTGACATGACATACAGCCAAGAATGGTCATCTTGTTAATGATATAAATTAATTACAGCAATAAAATAAAATTTAAATTATTAACAAGAACATGAGCATCACATTAGACCACAAAAATTCTATGATGACATTTCCCTTACATTCAACTTCCAAAAAGTGACACGATATAGCACAGCTTGTCAGTGATCTATGGCTCTGTGTATTAAATGTCGCTCCATCTAAAAGCACGTGATAGATATTTACCATTACTATTAATCACAGAACCGGCTTTACTGACGAGATGCGGATGATAATCACATGCGATTTATCTTGGAGCCCTTGTTGATCACAAAGTACAAAGTAGAGGAGTAAAACTAAGTTGTGGAGTGTATTCAAAGCACCGCCATTACTGTCTTGAGTGTGTGGAATGGTGCGCTGTGATTGGTTGAGCAGATATATTTTGCAAAAAAGCGAGACTGGCGCTTGTCCCGGTTTGGAAAAAAAACACGACCTAATAACCCTGTGAATAGCGCATTTTGTGTAAAATTAAAAATGGACATTTCAATACCCACCAGAAACAATACTGATTTTGGCAGAAACTTTTTTTTAATGGCGTTTATCACATTTTGGAACCAAACTCTTCATATTATTACTGTATGCAATATCTTCTTCTTTTGGCCATCTTTATTTATTTATTTGTTTCAAAGATGTCACCTGTGTGAGAAGTAATAGAAAAAAGATGCCTTGTGCTAATCAAAAGTGGAGCTGTTGTCCAAAGCAATATCAGTGTGAAGGGTTTTGATCTAGCAGTTATGAGGAAATTGCCTTTTTCCTGCTTCTCTGAGTGCAAGATGTGTGGCAGTGCAGTGATGCTTATACTTTTCTTTTCTTTTCCAGAAGCACTTCTGCCTGTTCTGATACAAGACAATCCTATCCATATCACTGATTGTAACTAATCATATTCTACTTCCTGTTGTTTATTGCTGGGCTCTGGCAATAATGTAGACACTGAAGAAATAATATAAGCTGCTTAAAAAAAAAAAAAAAAAAAGGGAGTGAGTAAAGGTCCTTTTGCAAAACTTGCCAAAAATCCCCAAATGCATTTATTGAGTGCATTACTGGCATTACGCTACAATATTACTTCTAGTGCTGTAATGCTACCACCATTTCCATTTCTTGCTACTGTCACCCTCTGGCTTGCTCACTGGGGGATTGAACAATTATATGTTGACTTTATAATAGCTGCTTGTTTATACTAGAGGTGGGTGATGTGTCTAAAATCTTTACAGTGATACATGTAATTTTTAACTAATACATCTACCATCATAATTTTCATCCATAATAAGGAATGACATCACAATATAGTAATTCTGCCTGAAATCAGAGACATTACTAATTGAAATAAAAGCCATGCCCTATATTGTCACTTAAATGACTATTAATTAATTTTAGAAAAGGTTACACTCACATCACAGCTGGCCATTTTTCACTTAATACAACCAATCGTACCTTTCTTTTTGTTGTTGTTGTTGTTTTTGTTTTTTGAGAAAAAATGGTAACACTTTATGTTACAGTTACATCTATTAGTTGCTTATTAGCATGTATATTACTATAATATTAGCCATGTATTAGTGCTAATTAAAGGGTTAGTTCACCCATATATTAAAATTATGTCATTAATGACTATACTGTATACTGTCCATGTCCAGAAAGGTAATAAAAACATAATCAAAGTAGTCCATGTGACATCAGAGGGTCAGTTGGAATTTGTTGAAGCATTGAAAATAAATTTTTGTCAAAAAAAAAAGACTTTATTCAGCATTTTCTTCTCTTCCAGGTCTGTTGTGAGTGCAACTGTTGTGACTGTTGTGACGTATGAGGCTGTTGACGTCATATGTCATATGTCAGCAGCGCCACTGCAGTGTTGTGAACGCGCTCACAAGAAGACAATGCTGAATAAAGTCGTAATTTTTGTTATTATTTAACCATATGTATGTATGTAACTGACCCTCTGATGTCACATGGACTACTTTGATGATGTTTTTATTACCTTTATGGACATGGCCAGTATACCAAACGTACATTTTCAGTGGAGGAACAGAAAGCTCTCGGACTAAATCTAAAATATCTTAAACTGTGTTCCAAAGATGACACAGGTCTTATGGGTTTGAAATGACATGAGGGTGAGTCATTATTGACATAATTATAATATTTGGGTGAACTGCATCTGCATCCCTAATTCTTCCCAATACCTAAACTTAACAACTACCTTACTCAATATTAATTAGCAGAAAATTTATAATTTATTGAGAGAAAATTCATAGTTATGAGTAATAAGCAACTAATAGATGTAACCGTAAAATGAAGTGTTACTGAAAAAATAACACTCATACTTACTCTGACTTAGAACCAGGCCTGGCACCAGAGGACATCCCTTAAAAAAAGTTTCATGGTGTAGTCACGGTCATTGTTTTTTTTTTTTTTTTTTTACTTTGTTAAATTGTGATGAATGAGTGACAGTTTTTAATAAATTTAAAGGGAGCACTCTTTGCATGCTGTATACGATGATATATTCAGAATTTCAATAAAACTTGTGTTTTTCATGCTTCACAAGCAGCCATGTATGACACAGAGAAAGCTAACTACTACACTATATAGAAAAAGATAATTTCAGAAGCACATATGTGATTCTGCAACCGATCTGGTCCAAACGCAGGATTTACATAAGTAATTATTAAAAAATAGTTATTTGGAGTCACGTGACGCGATGCGAGAGGAGGCAGCTTAATAGCGAGCTCCGCTTCAGTTTGCTACAATTATCCTGACAATTATTTTGATTCGGTGAAAATCACAAGTGTTCGGTCATTAAGTTATACTGGAAGCGGATAATGTCCAAAAATTTGAAATTCTCAGCCTGTGGCGACATAAAAAGGCATTTGCGTTCGCACGCGCCCGACGCTACTCAGGGTGATCAAGATGGCCGGGTTGATGATCACGATCACGACGACGAACATACTGATGGAAGTCAGGACATCGCGAACATCTATGCAATTCTGACAAAGATCTCGGGTGACATGGAGGGAATCGCGGAGATACGGAAAACTACCGCGTCGGTGGAGGCTAAACTATCCTCTCTGATTACAAGATTGGATGAGGTTGAAAAACGTGTGGAGTTTTTAGAGGGTACCGAGAAAGAATTGCAGGCTAATCCGCCTGCCACCAAAGCTGAGTTGGAGCAGATATGGGACAAATTGGAAGACATGGAGAACCGGAATAGACGCAACAATATTCGTATCGTCGGGATCCCAGAAGGGAAGGAAGGCCAGGACATGGTGAGCTTTCTGGGTGGACTTATCCCGCAATTGATCGACTCGTCGGGCCGGCAGCTTGAAATCGAACGAGCACACAGATCTCCCGGGCAGCGCCTCAACTCGACGGAAAGACCTCGGCCGATTTTGGCTAAATTCCTACGGTCATCGGATAGGGACTTTGTGTTACGGGCGGCGAGGGTTAAAGGCAAGCTATGCTGGGAAGGGAAGATTATTATGGTCTTTCCTGACTTCGCCAGATCAACACAGCAGAAGCGAGACAGATTCAAGGAATGCAAGAAAATGCTTCACACGAAGAAGGTGAGCTTCGCACTGCTTTATCCTGCAAAATTGCGAATCGAAACTAAGAATGGCCACAAGACATTTTCCTGCCCACGACAAGCTATGGCCTTCATTGAGAAAATTGAGTGATCGCTGATATCCTTTTTCTTTCTCCGCCTCCGTTTTTTTTTTTTTTTCTTTTTTTTTAATGTGTGTGTGTGTACATACAACTGTTAGCTGTTTTTTTTTTTTTTTTTAGTACAGAATATATGTCAAGTTGAAGCGCATTTTGTTTTTTTGTTTTTGTGGGTTGTTTTGGGGTTCATGGTCACACTATTGTTTTATTATAGTCTAGATGATGTTGGCACGGCTACAACTGACTGTACATTTCAAATATGCCACCTCTTGACTTAGGTAAATTAACTTTTTTCACGTGGAATGTGAATGGGTTGGGGCACCCTATTAAAAGGAAGAAGGTGATATCAGCTCTTAGACGCAATAGATCTGATATAGTATTTCTCCAAGAGACACACCTTCATATGCAGGAAGCTGAAAAACTAGGCAGGGCATTTGGCGGATATGTGTTTTGCAGCGAAGGGTCAAGTAACAGTAGGGGAGTTATAATATTAATAAAAAAGCAGTTGCAATTTAAATGTGTTAAACAAATGAAAGATACATTTGGAAGAGTCATTATGGTCTGGGCGGTCTTGATGATCAGAATTTTTTTATAGATTTGGAAGTGAAGTTACGAACTCCTTTAAACTATGAGATTGTGTTGGGTGGAGATTTTAATTTATTAATGGATCCACTCCTAGATCATAGCTGCTCAAGAGTATATAACACCCCCAAAGCAAAATTTATCTTACATAGGATGTGTCAATCTTTAGGACTCGTAGATATTTGGAGACTTTTGAATCCAAATGGGAGGGACTATACCTTTTTTTCGAATGCACATAAAATTTTTTCTAGAATTGATTTTTTCCTTTTATCAAAATCTCTTATCCCTTCGGTTATTACATGTAAAATCGGGAACATCATCATCTCGGACCATGCCGGTGTATGTTTAGACTTGAAGCCTTCTATAGAGAGGAAAAAATCATGTAGATGGCGTCTTAATACATCTCTCTTACAAAACCCAGTATTCCAAAAAATGTTAAAAACAGAAATAGAGAATTACGTAGAAATTAACTGGTCATCAGTATCCCCAGTGGGAGTGGCATGGGATGCTCTTAAGGCAGTTATTAGGGGATATATCATTCAATTTGCCGCACATTCTAAAAAACTTAAAGCACGAGAACTTTTAGAGTTGGATAGTAGCATTAAGAAGATTGAAACAGAGATGAAACATCAACTGACATCTAGTGGTCTTAGGGAACTAACCCAGCTAAAATATAAATATAACATCATTCTGTCTCAAAAGATTGAATTTTTGCTATTCAGGACAAGACAGACATATTTTGAGTCAGGCGATAAGGCTGGGAAACTTCTAGCTAATTATATCAAACAAAAGGAGTGCTCCTCCATTATTCCATCTGTTAGATCTTCCAGGGGAGATATATTTACAGCTGCTACGGATATAAATAGAACATTTAAGGAATTCTACATAGATCTTTACAAACCAGCATCATCATCAACTGATGATGATATTATTAGATTCCTGGAACCGCTGGGTCTCCCTAAACTTTCAAATGAACAGAAGCAACTTCTTGATTCAGATATAACTCTGGAGGAAGTGATGGAGGTGATCAAAGCTTTGCCCACAGGAAAAGCACCTGGTCCGGATGGCTTCCCCGCAGAATTTTTTAGAGATAATATCAAAGAACTTGCTCCATTAATGCTAGAAGTTTTTATGGAGGCATTTCAGAGGGAGGAATTACCACCAACAATGTCTCAAGCTCTAATTAGTCTTATACTTAAGAAGGATAAGGATTCAAGTGAGTGCAAGAGCTACCGCCCAATATCGCTGATCCAATTGGATATAAAAATTTTGTCAAAAATCCTAACTAATCGTTTAAATAAAGTTATATCATCACTTATACACGAAGATCAAGTAGGATTTATTACTGGCCGTAGTTCTTCTGATAACATTCGACGGTTTATTGACATTTGGTGGTCAGTAAGGGAGGAACAGACACCGATTGCCGCCGTCTCACTAGATGCGGAGAAGGCATTCGACATGGTGGAGTGGAAGTATCTTTTTAAAATTTTAGAAGCTTATGGGTTTGGAAACATATTTATAAGATGGATCAAATTATTGTATAAACAACCGGTAGCAGCGGTTCAAACCAACGGTCTAATCTCAGAATTTTTTCCACTGGGTAGGGGGACCCGACAAGGCTCTCCACTTTCCCCGTTGCTGTTCTGTCTTGCTTTGGAACCTTTAGCGGCCGCAATAAGAAAAGATGATGATTTTCCTGGTATTGTAGCGGGGGGAGAAGTTCATAAGCTTCTGCTTTATGCTGATGACATTTTATTATTTGTTTCTGACCCTTGCAGGTCTATACCCTGTCTCCTTGGAATAATTGATACCTTCTCTAAATTTTCAGGTTATAGGGTGAATTGGTCTAAATCAGAAGCTCTTGCATTGACTGCATTTTGCCCTGCCTCAGCGTTTCACCCTGGCACATTTCAATGGCCTATGTTAGGCATTAAATACTTAGGCATTTTATTCCCTCCAAATTTGAACGATTTAGTGAGAGTTAATTTTGACCCCTTAATGAAAAAGATTTCCTGCGATATGAACAGATGGGCTCCACTCCATATGTCAATGGCTGGAAAAGTCAATGTAATCAAAATGAGCTGTTCGCCAAAACTGAATTATCTGTTACAGTCTCTCCCATTACAAATACCTCTCTCCTACTTTAAACAGTTTGTGTAAGGCTTTTATTTGGAATGGTAAGCGACCTCGAATGCATTCTAATAAGCTACAGGGACCTGTCGAGAAAGGTGGTCTAGGCCTGCCTAATATTTTGTTTTATTATTATGCTTTTAGTCTTAGACACCTGGCTCATTGGTCACTTCCTCCGGAGCGCGCCCCCCCCCCCCTGGTATAAGATAGAACAATCTATCTTGCCTTCCATTTCATTGTTACAGAGTCTGTCTATTAAACTGGAAGGAGAGTTGAAAAAACATCCTATTATTTCACACTTGCAGACAGTATGGTTAAAAGTGTCCCGTATGCGAAGCTGTGACCCTTACCTAAATACTTGCTCAAGCATCTGGTTGAACCCTAAATTGCATATTAATAAAACCCCCTTTTTATGGAAGGAATGGATTAAGAAGGGTATTGTTATATTAAGCGACCTTTATGAAAATGGCAGTCTGAAGTCATTTGGACACATACAACAGCAATATGGTGTATCTAGATCCCAGTTTTTCCAGTATTTACAGTTACGACATTTACTTTGCACTACTTTTGGTTCTAGTTCACAGCTTCCTAAGTCATCAGATGTACACTGCATGGTAATGTCGGCATATGGGAAGAGCCATGAAGCATCAGTGTACTATTCCTGGTTGATTCAAAGTCTTGGTGATGGAGCTTTACAAGCTCTTAAGAAAATATGGGAAAGAGATCTGAATCTGATATTCGATGATGAGGAATGGAATAGAGTTTTAAAGAATGTCAAAACGGCATCTAGGGATGCAAAGATCCGTCTTATACAGTTTAAGATTGTGCACCGTTTTTACTGGACTCCTTCCAGACTGTATAGGCTTGGATTAAAAGATACACCACATTGCTGGAGGTGTAATACTGGGGATGGAGATTTAATTCATGCTCTGTGGTCCTGTACAAAAATTCAGGATTTCTGGGAAAAAGTTCATAAACACATTTGCACAATTTTGGATACTAATATTTCATTATGCCCTCAATTGTTTATTTTAGGGGGATGGTCAGATAATGCAATAAGAGACAAGCACATAATGCACTGGGTACAAACCAGTTTATTGATTGGCAGACAAATAATCCTTAGGAGTTGGAAGTCAGAGGAGGCCCCCTCTTTTCAAGAATGGTTAACAGAACTAGGTAGAGTGTCGGCATTTGAAAAAATGTCTTATAAACAGACTGATAAAGTAAATCAATACTTTAAGAAATGGTCCAGATATATAAATTATTTGGAAAATGGGAAGTAATAATTTTATAAGAAACTTGCTCACACTCAAAAGCCTAACGTGTGGTGGAATATGTATGTATTCTTTTATTTTATTTTTTCCTTATCATTGTATGCCGGGAGTTATCTCAATTGTACTTATTTGTGTTGTTGTGACCGGGGTGGGGGGTGGGGGGGTTTCCGAGGAAAAAAGGAAAAAAAGCTGATTCTGTACATATATGTTATGTTGCATTCTGGAAAGTTTGAGAATCAATAAAAAAATGTCAATCTGAAAAAAAAAAATAGTTATTTGTATGGCTGTCACATCAAATCATGCACACCTGCTTGCTTTTCTGTTTAATTTAACAGTGTTTTTTGTGAACATATATATAGTTTATTAACAAATAATTGTAACACTTTAAAATAAGGTTCGATTAGTTAATGTAATTGATATATTACCATATTAATTATTGTAAAGAACTACCTTAATAATGTATTTCGAGTGTTCACTTGAAAAATATTAACAGCATCCCCCCAATTCGGCCCCCCTAAAAAAACATAAAAGCCACTCCCCCCCAAAGTCTTGTGTCCTGGCTCCGGGCCTGCTTAGAACAAAACAAACCATTATCTTATTCTCTTATTATATTTTAATGCTCAGACATGTATATTTTATTGTTTTGTAATCATACTCAAACAGTGGCTACATTTAGCGGTAATCACAGAACCAGATTTACTGATTAGATGTGCATGATCATATTGTTAGGTATATCGCCCAGCCCTTAATCACAGATTGTTTTTCATGTAAAGCTGTCTTATGACTTTGAAAGTCATCCACATATCCTCTCTCATGGCCATGGAAGCTGTCCACACCTGCTTTTTCACATCCAGATATGCCTTCTGTGTCTCGGCCCCACCATGACCTCCTGATCTCCAGAACTGCATGAGAAATGACTTCAATCTGTACGACAGAGGTTGCAAAACTGTGGGTTGAAGCTTAATGTAGAAAAGTGCCACTCCAGGAAAACTGAATTACAATTCCTTGGCCATGTCATTTCTGCATCAGCCTTGCATCCAAATCCAGATCACGTTCTAGCTTTACAACAAGCACCTCCTCCTCATGATGCACAGTCCTTGCATTATTTTCTTGGACTTTCTGGCTGGTATTCCAAATTTATTCCCAATTATGCAACATTGGTGGAACCTCTCCGTGCACTGCTCCAAAAGTCTACCGACTTTTGCTGGACGGATGAGGCCTAGGAATATTTTAACCACCGGAAACATCTGAGCACTAGAAGCCCAGCCCTTGCACTGTATGTTCATTCTTTACTGAAAACAGTCACTGCAGATGCTTCAGATTATGGCGTCATGCCGTGCTGACTCAGAGTCATGGCACTGATGAAAGAACAGTTGCTTTTGCATCTATAACATTGTCGGATTGCGAAAGGAAGTACTCTACAACAGAAAAGGAGGCCTTGGCATGTGTTTGGGCGACAGAAAAGTGGCATACCTACCTCTGGGGCTGCCACTTTCCTCTTTGCACTGACCACAGTCCCTTGTCTACGCTGCTTTCCACAAGGGGTCTTGGATGCGCAGGCATGAGGCTGGCTCAATGGTCTGTGCGCCTCTTGTATTTTAATTACAGTATGAAATACAAGCCTGGAAAAGACAATGAGACAGCAGATTGTTTGTCTGGACTTACCCAGAGCAAGAGCCTGAGATGGTGGCAGTACTGTCCCCTGAGTTTGCACCTGTTGCTGTAGAGCAGCTTAAGGCTACGTGTGATGCCTGTCCTATTCTTCAACAGGTAAAGGCTTGCATTGAAATGGGGTGGCCTCATAGCATGAAAAGTTCAGTTATCGCTCCTTATTACCATCTTTGATCACAGCTGGGTAATCATTTCAGAAGCATTGCAATCTAAGTTCATCCAGTTGGCTCACACAACTTATCAAGGGATGGTGCGTACAAAGCAGAGGCTGAGAGACTTGTATTGGTGGCCTGGGATTGACTGTCAAATCCTGTTTCATCTGCCTCCAGCATGATAAAAAAGCTAATACTTGTGTAGCTCCACTCTGTCCTGTCCAGAATCTAAAACAAAAATCATCCAACAGTCACAAAACAAAATGAGTACAAAAAGTGCACGGATCGCCGACGCAGTGCACAACCTCCAAACATTCAAGTTGGTACATTTGTGCGTATTAGGAAGCCTGGTATTACCAAGTTTACTCAACCTTTTAAGGTTTGGGCTCAGAAAGGCTCAGCAACCTATCTCCTTTCAGATGGAAACGTTTGGAATGTTTGGAATGCTATGCACCTCTCGAAGTTTCTCAGACACCTCAAATGTCAGTTTCTCCTTTTTGTGCCTTGCATCCTTTGTGCAAGTGCATCGGGCCCCAATGTGGACCAAGGACTATGTTACATAAAGGGAAGTCCTTGATAACTTAACAGGGGAGGGATATAGGAAATACTGGATACTTTTTTTATATATTCTAATAAGGTGTTTGGGACATATTGGTATATATAAGAGTACTTGTTCATTTACCAATAGATGCCAGTAAAACAATTGAGTTACAAAACTAGGTATTTTGTTATTATTCAGAACTGTTATTTTTCTAGTCTTCTGTTCTGTTATTTGGTTATTATCTAAGTTTTCTTCTTCGACAAAAAGGGAATATGTTGTATAGTGAGATACATGCATGAACAGCAGGAGTCGCTAATATGCCAGTGGGCACATATATGTCATGAAGAAGTGAAAGTAAACTGTAAATTAAGAGAGTTGAAAGCATACAGCTTGAGATCCTGAAGTTCGTTACTCTGACATACACAACACCCTGGTCTATTTTATTTCAGGTCTCATCCACTGCTCCATGCTTTAGGTCTGACACTGCTTCCTCTTCTGTGTTCTCATACACAGCTCCATGGTTCATTGTGCAGACCCACTTCTCCACCAAGGACCACCACCATGCCATAATCTTGGCCTCTTCCACTTCACTGTCCTTGCCCTTCATCTCTCCCTTGTCCACTCCATTTCATCACCCTCCTGGGCTGCATTTCCCAAAGGCATCGCAAGTTGATCGTAGCTTCATTGGTGGCAACGTAGATCCGTTGCCACCAATGGAGCAACGACCAACTTGCGATGCCTGCGATGATGTACTTAGACTTACGATGCTTTTTTTAGGTTTTGATTTGGCATCAAGAGCATCCCACAAGGGGATTCATGTTTTGATCAATGTTTATGGCATGTATTATATTTTATTAGTTAGTATTTATTACATAAATTATATTCATGTCATGTGATTCCCTGTTCCCATCATGTGATCTGGACATGTGGTTCCTTTGTTTAATGTGTTATGTTTTCATACAGTGTGTTTGAGTTGAAATATACTGTGTCTGCTGGTTGCAGCCAGAGGAGGAGTGAAAAAAACAGCCATCAAGATGCAATATTTCTGAATACACACGTTTTTATAAGCTTTGATGAAGCACCGGAAACACACATTGGCACCAGTCAAAAGTTATGTTTACTGCTTAGAACGATCGGTGAAAGTTGTCATTTGCAGTTGGGGGCGGAACTGAAAGTGCAGACTTCAAGTCGGACACTTTCTACTGTCTGCACACTCTTACAGATAAAGTGAATTAAATGCAATGTTTGTCAAATACACAGATATTTCAGAAACATTTTCATGAGAAACAGAAACACTTTTTATGTACTCCTTAATACACACACCATTGATGTGTTCCAAACAGAATAAATCACCAACCGTAGGGCACTCCAGAGTGAAAACAATCATGCTACCATATTGAAGTGTCGTTCCAAACCAAAGTGTTCAAAACTGGTTACTTCAAAAGGACCTTCGGAATTTATGGCATGATGATGGCACCTCTGTATGGGCATAGGATGACAATGCAGAAGGGTACCTCAAGAAGTTGTTTTGTCCCCTACACCCTTCACAGCTCTCACTCCAGAGGCTTAACCCTTTGAAGAGATTAGGGCAGGGGTAGGCAAGTTCGGTCCTAGAGAGCCGCAGTCCTGCACAGTTCAGCTCCAACCCTGATAGAAACCTCACCTGCCTGTACCTTAATAATCCTGAGTGGATTGATGAGCTTGTTCAGGTGTTTTTGATTAGGGTTGAAGCTGAACTCTGCGGCTCTCTAAGACCGAACTTACCTACCCCTGGATTAGGGCTTAAACTGGCTGCAAACTAGATGATTTTAAGGCAGATTTTAAGCCTGATTTACATCTCTAAATGTTCGGGGGGTGTGGCCCGATTCATGGCTTGTCACAAACAATTTTTTTGTCCAAACAATCTTCTATTGTGTGGTGTCATTACGATTATTTATCTGCTCCCAATCTAAACAGAGCGTCGCCTAACTCAAATGTGTTTGATATTTACGAATCTTGATCAGGCTGCCTCTGACGTGATAATCGAAATAGCCAATGAGACTGAGCAAGCATCACATACCAGATGTTGCGTGCTTCTATAGATGAAACTTGACAGCCACTATTGTGTAGTGTGTCTGTTCAGAGAATTATAAGGCTAAACATTTGTAGAACTGTCTTCATGTCTGTTTTCTCCCATGGTTTTAAAATCATTTAAGATTTGAAAATCATCTAGTGTGTGGCCAGCCAGTTAAGCCCTTCCGAATGGAATGCAGGGCTAAAGTCTGATAAAATTTCAAATCAAACTGCACTGCGTTTGTAAATCACCGATTGGTCTGCACAGTGCTGTGTTAAGTCAAACTCGCCTATTGGTTTGTCTTGTCAGGTGATTCTCATTTCTTACTTGTCACTGGTTTATTGTCTTCATTATTCTCAGGTGTATCTTGTTAGCCACTGGTAACTCTGTAATATGCTCTGGTCCCCTCCCTGCTTACCATGGTTATGAGATACACAGCAGACTGTCGTCACTCAATGACTGTATGTCTAAGAGTAAGATGACACAGGTTAGTCAACACATATCAGGTCGTATTTATTGCCGAAATCATATTCCAGATTTAAAACTGTCACATGGAATTGATGTTGATGGTGTTGAAATTATGCAGCCAAGCAATGATATCACAGATTATTATCTAATCTTGTGTAAACTTCATATAGCTAAAACTGTAAATTCTACTTCTTGTTACAAGTATGGTAGAACCATCACTTCTATCATAAAAGACTGCTTTGTAAGTAATCTTCCTGATTTATCTTAATTCCTTAGCACATCCAAAACCTCAGAACAACTTGTAATGGTGATGTTACAGAAACTATGGACTCTCTCTTTTCTAACATTTTAGATATGATTGCTCCTTTACGCTAAGGAAGATTAAGGAATACAGTCTGATACTGTGAGCACACCCACAACCTACAGAGAGCAGCCCAGAAAATGGAGAGCAACTGGAGGAAATCAAAACTAGAGGTATTTCGTATTGCTTGGCGGGAAAATACCCTATCCTACAGAAAAGCATTAAAAACTGCTAGATCTGATTACTTTTTTCTCTTTTAGAAGAAAACAAACATTACCCCAAGTATTTATTCAATACAGTGGCTAAATACACAAAAAATAAAGCATCAGCAAGTGTTGACATTTTCCAACATTACATGAGTAATGACTTTATGAACTAATTTACTTCCCAGATCTATAATTTTAGAGATAAAATTGTAACCATGTAGCCGTCAGCTATAGTACCACATCAAGGAACAGTTCCACTCATTCTCTACTTTAGGACAGGAAGAATTTTATAAACTTGTTAAATCATCTTAACCAACAGCATGTATGTTAGATACTTTTCCATCTAAGCTTCTTAAAAGAGGTGCTTCCAGAAGTCATAGACCCTCTTCTGACTATTAATGATTTGTCATTGTCATTAGGATATGTCCCCAAAACATTCAAACTTAAGAAAAAAAGAAAAAAAAAGAAAAAAAGAAAAAAGAAAAAAAAAAGCACAACTAGTCCCAAAAAAAACGAATTAATTACAGACCGATCTTGACTCTTCCTTTTCTGTCCAAGGTAATAGAAAATGTAGTATCTTCACAATTATATAGAGGAAAAAATGGTATACAGTATGTGAGGATTTCCAGTCAGGATTTATACTGTATCATAGTACTGAGTTTGCTCTCCTTAGAGATACAAATCACCTGCTCTTATCATCTGATTCTGGTTGTATCTCTCTATTGGTGCTATTGGATCTGTGCTACATTCAAGACTTTTGACCACTATATATATATATATATATATAATATTATTATTATTATTATTATTTTTTTTTTTTAAATGACATAAAGGTGCTGGTCATATAATTATAATATCATAGCGTTGGACCTCAGAAAACACAGTGGACCAACACCAGCAGATGACATGGCACCCCAAACCATCACTGACTGTGGGAACTTTACACTGGACCTCAAGCAACATGGATTGTGTGCCTCTCCTTTCTTCCTCCAGACTCTGGGACCCTGATTAACAAAGGAAATGCTAAATTTACTTTCATCAGAGAACAAAACTTTTATCCGTGATCATTTCATTTACAATAACTGCTTTGGGTGTGAGTGATCTAATATTTATTAGCCGGAACTTTAAAAATTGTTTTTTCATTTACTTTACATGTTTCTGGTTTAATTACGATAAGATTTTTTCTAGATCCTACATTATATTTATATTTTGACCTCACTATTCAGGGAACAGACACAGTCTTAATAGTTTTTACAGCACAAGTACTTTTATCATTTAAGCGGGTGGAACAAAACTCATCATAATAGTTATTTGAGAATTGTCTTACTAGTCACATGGAGCGAAGTGTCCTGGAGATGTTGTAAGAAAGCAACTCCGCTCCGACTCTGCTGGGGTGTAAGCCATCAGCGCGAAACAGCCTAGGACGCTCCCAGAAAAGATTCCAGTTATTGACAAATAGCAGTTTCTGTTCTTTACACCATGACAACAACCATTCATTTAAAGCAAAAAGTCTACTGAACCTTTCATGTCCTCGTCGATACGTGGGCAGTGGTCCTGACACGATGTTCGTCGCCGCGGGCGTCGTGCTGCGAACTGTCTCGATCAGGCTGCTGAAGTCCCTCTTCAGTGTCTCCGTCTGCCGCAGCGTGGTGTCGTTAACCCCGGCGTGAAGCACGACCACTCTGGGGCTCTCATCGGCCTTCAGGATCGTGGGTATCTGCGCAGAAACATCGAGAACACGAGCACAAGGGAAACAATGAGTGTGCACTTTACCTTCGGCTAACATAGCACGGATGTGTCGGACGATGGAGTCTCCGATGATCACAGCATCGCGTCCTGTCTCGCGGAGGGGAGCGAAGCGGTTCCGGATGGAGATCTCGAAGGCAGGAGGAGGATAAGTCGTCGCCCGGGGCCCGGCTCGCGTCCTCCGCTGTGGATGCACCCAGGGTCCGTGGTGTCCCGGCGTCGGAATGAAGGACATCTGGGAAGATCGCGTCCTGGGTACACCAGGCCTGTGCAGAGAAACACACGGAGTAGACGTGGTGGGACTGTTAACAGCACGCTGTATACTTACCCCGGACTTGTGAGCGTCTGCCCGGGATGATTCCAGTGCGGCTCTCCGCTCTCTCAGCTGGGCCTGTCTCACCTCCAGGTCGCGAATCTGCTTCCCCACGGCCTCGAGCTCGAGCTGCACAGAATGCAGCTCGAGCGTGTCCCCACCTGCAATCAAAGGTAGACATTCATCCGCCATTAAAGCAAGTAACAGTGAGTACAGCAGTGGTAATGTGTGTGAATAGAGTATTAGCAATGTAAGCGCAGTTAGCTGCAACCACGCCGCTGATGCTAACGGGCTATAAGCTAATAGCGGACCCGGGAGATCAAAATAAAACTAGTGATAGCGAGGCGCTCTGATTGTTTTTGTTGTAGAATGCAATAGAGGATATATTCACACGTTATATAAACGGAAACGATGGTGTATAAAATTGATTTTTAAGTTAAAAATAGTCGATAAAAAGAATATAGTGACGGAACTCAAACGCAGTACAGACGCCAAAACAAACATTCAAATACTGAGGTGCTAAACCATTCAGGGCTTTATAAGTAATAAGCAATATTTTAAAATCTATACGATGTTTGATAGGGAGCCAGTGCAGTGTTGACAGGACCGGGCTAATATGGTCATACTTCCTGGTTCTAGTAAGAACTCTTGCTGCTGCATTTTGGACTAGCTGTAGTTTGTTTACTAAGCTTGCAGAACAACCACCCAATAAAGTATTACAATAATCTAACCTTGAGGTCATAATTGCATGGATTAACATTTCTGCCGTAATTTAGATATATTTTTGAGATGGAAAAATGCAGTTTTACAAATGCTAGAAACGTGGCTTTCTAAGGAAAGATTGCGATCAAATAGCACACCTAGGTTCCTAACTGATGACGAAGAATTGACAGAGCAACCATCAAGTCTTAGACAGTGTTCTAGGTTATTACAAGAGGAGTTTTTAGGTCCTATAATTAACACCTCTGTTTTTTTTCAGAATTTAGCAGTAAGAAATTACTCGTCATCCAGTTTTTTATATCGACTATGCATTCCATTAGTTTTTCAAATTGGTGTGTTTCACCGGGCCGCGAAGAAATATAGAGCTGAGTATCATCAGCATAACAGTGAAAGCTAACACCATGTTTCCTGATGATATATCCCAAGGGTAACATATAAAGTGTGAAGAGTAGCGGCACTAGTACTGAGCCTTGAGGTACTCCATACTGCACTTGTGATCGATATGATACATCTTCATTCACTGCTACGAACTGATGGCGGTCATATAAGTACGATTTAAACCATGCTAATGCACTTCCACTGATGCCAACAAAGTGTTCAAGTCTATGCAAAAGAATGTTGTGGTCAATTGTGTCAAACGCAGCACTAAGATCCAATAAAACTAATAGAGAGATACACCCACGATCAGATGATAAGAGCAGATCATTTAACTTTAAGAAGATCAGTCTCAGTACTATGATATGGTCTAAATCCTGACTGGAAATCCTCACATATACCATTTTTCTCTAAGAAGGAATATAATTGTGAGGATACCACCTTTTCTAGTATCTTGGACAGAAAAAGGAGATTCGAGATTGGTCTATAATTAACTAGTTCTTTGGGGTCAAGTTGTGTTTTTTTGATGAGAGGCTTAATAACAGCCAGTTTGAAGGTTTTGGGGACATATCCTAATGACAATGAGGAATTAATAATAGTCAGAAGAGGATCTATGACTTCTGGAAGCACCTCTTTTAGGAGCTTAGATGGTATAGGGTCTAACATACATGTTGTTGGTTTAGATTATTTAACAAGTTTATACAATTCTTCCTCTCCTATAGTAGAGGATGAGTGGAACTGTTCTTCAGGGGGTCTATAGTGCACTGTCTGATGTGATACTGTAGCTGACGGCTGAATGGTTGCAATTTTATCTCTAATAGTATCGATTTTAGAAGTAAAGTAGTTCATACAGTCATTACTGCTGTGGTGTTGGGAAATGTCAACACTTGTTGAGGCTTTATTTTTCGTTAATTTAGCCACTGTATTGAATAAATACCTGGGGTTATGTTTGTTTTCTACTAAAAGAGAAGAAAAGTAATCGGATCTAGCAGTTTTTAATGCTTTTCTGTAGTATAGGTTACTTTCCCGCCAAGCAATACGAAATACCTCTAGTTTGGTTTTCCTCCAGCTGCGCTCCATTTTTCGGGCTGCTCTCTTTAGGGTGCGAGTATGCTCATTATACCATGGTGTCAAACTGTTTTCCTTAACCTTCCTTAAGCATAAAGGTGCAACTTTATTTAAAGTGCTAAAAAAGAGTCCATAGTTTCTGTTACATCATCAAGTTGTTCTGAGTTTTTGGATATGCTAAGGAATTTGGATACATCAGGAAGATAACTTAAAAAGCAGTCTTTTGTGTTAGAAGTGATGGTTCTTCCATACTTGTAACAAGAAGTAGAATTTACAATTTTGGCTATATGAAGTTTGCACAGAACTAAATAATGATCTGAGATATCATCACTTGGCTGAATAATTTCAACACTATCAACATCAATTCCATGTGACAGTATTAAATCTAGAGTATGATTTCGACAATGAGTAGATCCTGAAACGTGTTGTTACATTCATTTTTAGAACATTCACAGTTTTCATAAACCCGAAATATTAACTGGTAAACAGTTCATGGCGAAGTATTTCCTTGTAAACAGCTAAGTTTTTAATGTAAGCTCTCCGCCAAAAAAAAAAAAAAAGTGCAACATGGCAAAATTGTTTTTAATTGCTTATTAAACACAGCTCGTTCTCTCCGATTTCTCCTCTGCTCTCTCCCTCAGGAGCAGCGTCACTGAGGTGCTGTCTAACTTCACTAGTCCCTTAAAGGGGCATTGACATTAATTTTTTTGTCAGTGTACTTTTAATCTTAAACATTAAATTGTTGTATTAACATTCTTAATGAATTCTGATTAATTAACTTACATTAACTGAATCACTTAACTTACAAACTTATTTATGCAGGTTTTAAACTTTATTTATTCTTATTTATGTCATGTCATATTTCACATACATACGTCTTTGTGTAGTGGTTCTTGAAGCAATGACTCCAGCTGCAGTCCACTCTTTGTGAATCTCCCCCACATTTTTGAATGGGTTTTGTTTCACAATCCTCTCCAGGGTGCGGTTATCCCTATTGCTTGTACACTTTTTTTCTACCACATCTTTTCCATCCCTTCGCCTCTCTATTAATGTGCTTGGACACAGAGTTCTGTGAACAGACAGCCTCTTTTGCAATGACCTTTTGTGTCTTGCCCTCCTTGTGCAAGGTGCCAATGGTCGTCTTTTGGACAACTGTCAAGTCAGCAGTCTTCCCCATGATTGTGTAGCCTACAGAACTAGACTGAGAGACCATTTAAAGGCCTTTGCAGGTGTTTTGAATTAATTAGCTGATTATAGTGTGGCACCTGTTGTCTTCAATATTGAACCCTTTCACAATTTCAAATTTTCTGAGATACTGAATTTGGGATTTTCCTTAGTTGTCAGTTATAATCATCAAAATTAAAAGAAATAAACAATTGAAACATATCAGTCTGTGTGTAATGAATTAATATAATATACAAGTTTCACTTTTTGAATGGAATCAACTTTTTGATGATATTCTAATTATATGACCAGCACCTGTACGTGTATGTGTGTGTGTGTGTGTGAGTGTGTATATATGTGTGTGTATATATATATATATATATATATATATATATATATACACTCACCTAAAGGATTATAAGGAACACCATACTAATACTGAGTTTTACCCCCTTTCGCCTTCAGAACTGCCTTAATTCTACGTGGCATTGGTTCAACAAGGTGCTGAAAGCATTCTTTAGAAATGTTGGCCCATATTGATAGGCTAACATCTTGCAGTTGATGGAGATTTGTGGGATGCACATCCAGGGCATGAAGCTCCCGTTACACCACATCCCAAAGATGCTCTATTGGGTTGAGATCTGGTGACTGTGAGGGCCATTGTAGTACAGCGAACTCATTGTCATGTTTAAGAAACCAATTTGAAATGATTCGAGCTTTGTGACATGGTGCATTATCCTGCTGGAAGTAGCCATCAGAGGATGGGTACATGGTGGTCATAATGGGATGGACATGGTCAGAAACAATGCTCAGGTAGGCCGTGGCATTTAAACGATGCCCAATTGGCACTAAGGGGCCTAAAGTGTGCCAAGAAAACATCCCCCACACCATTACACCACCACCAGCAGACTGTACAGTGGTCTGAATGTCTCAACAGAAATCGAGACTCATCAGACCACGCAACATTTTTCCAGTCTTCCACTGTCCAATTTTGGTGAGCTCGTGCAAATTGTAGCCTCTTTTTCCTATTTTTAGTGGAGATGAATGGTACCCGGTGGGGTCTTCTGCTGTTGTAGCCCATCCGCCTCAAGGTTGTGCATGTTGTGGCTTCACAAATGCTTTGCTGCATTCCTCGGTTGTAACGAGTGGTTATTTCAGTCAAAGTTGCTCTTCTATCAGCTTGAATCAGTCGGCCCATTCTCCTCTGACCTCTAGTATCAACAAGGCATTTTCACCCACAGGACTGCCGCATACTGGATGTTTTTCCCTTTTCACACCATTCTTTGTAAACCCTAGAAATGGTGGTGCATGAAAATCCCAGTAACTGAGCAGATTGTGAAATACTCAGACAGGCCCGTCTGGCACCAACAACCATGCCACGCTCAAAATTGCTTAAATCACCTTTCTTTCCCATTCTGACATTCGGTTTGGAGTTCAGGAGATTGTCTTGACCAGAACCACACCCCTAAATGCATTGAAGCAACTGCTATGTGATTGGTTGATTTGATAATTGCATTAATGAGAAATTGAACAGGTGTTCCTAATAATCCTTTAGATGTATATATATATATATGTGTATATATATATATATATATATATATATATATATATATATATATATATATATATATATATATATATATATATATATATATATTATATAATGTAATGTAATGTTATGTGTGTGTGTGTGTGAGAAAAAATGTATTTTATTTCTTTGAGTTCTGCGCGTGTCGCCGTTCGGAAGTCACTGGCACGCTGGGTGCTCTTGCTTCAGTCCACGGGAGGTCTGAGCAGAGCAAGGTATGCATTTTGTTCAATCCTGTTCAGAAGTATGTTAAAAGATAAATAATAACCACCAATTACTTGATAAGTGTTTTGTTATGATGTGAAAATGAGTTACATGAATGTGTTACCTTTTCTTTTAATGGAGTTTTTAGCCTGCAAAAGTGTAGTGTGACGTTGTCAGCATGAACGTTAGACTGTGAAGCACGACTGCTGATTTCTCTTTTTTGAAAGTGAAAGTGACGTGACATTTAGCCAAGTATGGGGACCCATACTCAGAATTCGTAATGTGTAAATGTTTAGCAGGAGCAGGCAAGATTGTACAATGAATAATTAACTGCATGTTTTCTACTGATGTGGGTAGTTTCTTTTTATGATTTCTTTCTCTGTGTTCAAACTTGAATTGGTTTTATGTATATGATGTGAACTCCTAGGGTGAAATAAGGTTTAGTTGCCATGAAACACAACCACAAGAGAGGCAGATGCAGAGTTAACAAAACTTAGACTTTTATTCAGCCAAGAAAAATGGAGGGTCCTTAAGTTCTTTCCAGTTTGGGGTATCTTCGTTGTCTTTGTTGTCAGAGTTCCCTATGTCCATTTTATGGCAGGGCCACCTTAAAAAGGGAGACAGAGCAGAGAAAAGGCAGGTCAGTAAGCAACACATGACAAGATTCACCCGCTTTGCTCTTCAGCCAGTTGTCTTCAGTTACTCTTCAGCTTGTCTGCTCTAGACCATCCAGAGTTTTTAACACCTTCTCCTGGGGCCACCTACGCAGACTGAAGCAGAGATCCTAACTTTATGATGACCTACAGCTACAGCTGTGGGCGGTTCAATGTCTGGAGGGTTAGCAGGTGGAAATACTCATGATTGATGTATTTTCCTAGCCGGGGACTGCTCCTCTGGTCTGAGGTTTCCCTTCCCACATTGGCTTGCCACACATTCCCCCCTCAGCTTCAGGCTATTGCCAGGAGTGACCGACCAAAGGCCCTCCTGCTTCTGTGACAGGGCATCCACATTTCCTTGCAGTTTTCCATTTTGATGCTCCACTCTTGGATCTGCAGAAGTCCTGTAGATCCAAGAACCAACGTGTGACATGAGCGTTAGAGTCCTTTGCAGTGGACATCCATTTCAGAGGAGCATGGTCAATAATAAGGGTGACTTCTCTCCCCAGCAGGTAATATCTCAGCTTTTTGAGAGCCCACCTGATGACCAAGCATTCTTTCTCCACTGCAAAATAATTACGTTCATGTTTGAGTAACGTACGGCTGATGAATGTAATTGGATGTTCTTCTCCATTTCTCTGCTGTCAAAGGACTGGTCCCAAGCCAGTCTCAGAGGCATCAGTTTGGATAATGAAGGGTTGTTGGAAGTCTGGAGTTATCAACACTGGGTTCTCACCTCTGGCCTGCTTAAGAGAGGAAAAGGCCCGTTCTACTTCAGCAGACCAGACGACATGTGAGGTAAGTGGTTTTTGTTCAAGTCATGCAATGGAGCTGCCAGTGTTGCAAAGTTTGGGATAAACTGATGGTAATATCCAACCAGACCCAGGATTTTACTTGTTTTTTTGTTACCGGTTTTGGCCAGATGTTGTCTGTTTTTCGTCTCTGCGGTCGAACATTACCATGTCCAATGATGAACCCAAGATATTCTGCCTCTTCCAATCCTAATTTGCATTTGGTTGGGTTGGCCTTCAGGACTGTGAACCACAATGTCGTCCAGGTAGGCTGCTGCATACTCCAAATGGGGTCGAATGATCTTGTCCATTATTCTTTGGAAGATTGGTGGTGCCCTGTGTACCCCAAACAGTAGAACCTGGTATTGAAATAACCCATCAGAATTGGAAAATGTCTTTTTTTTTTTTTTTAGTCCGGTCAGTTAAGGGGACCTGACAGTACCCCTTAGTGTGGTCCAGAGTGGATGCGAAGTGGGCTGGCCTCAGGCGCTCAATATATTTTCCTTACTTCCTCACGAATGGCTTCCCTTTGAGCTTTTGGAATGTTATAGGGCTTCAGTCTCACTTTCCTCCCAGTGGCAAATCCATCATCCCTCTTGGCCTTCGCCCATAGCGGAGTTCAAATTGGGTAAATTCCAGCGGAGCTCTGTGGTACTTCCCTTATGGAGAACAGCACATACGGCAACAACTGATCCCAGATTTTTTTTTCAGGCCATTTCTCTCTGACAATATCATCGTTATCATCAAAATTTCTCTTTAATATCATAATCTGGAGTCTGCTTAGTGAGGACCCTCCCTGGATCTATTGTGGCCCTGGTTTTGGACAGGACTTGACACATTGTGGTAACTGCCTCCCTGAGTACACCTCCCTCTGTTTGGCATGGCTAGTTACCAAGGCATTAATGCCAGCTTCCATTCTGTCCTTATCTGGGTATGGTTTTGTGACCACTTAAGCACTGACCTCTATGCCCACATTCTCCATCAGCTGTGAATTCCTAAAGTGAAATAAGTGTCACAGGTCGGAGCGGACCACAGGTGTCGTGAGTCACGCCCCTCCCTAGTTTCCACCTCGAGGAGGTCCCAAGAACACCCCAATGACCAGACACACGAGAGACAGTAAGTATTAAAACAGCTTTATTAAATTACTAAAAAAAGGTATAGGGAAGGGAGGGGGAGGGAAGCTAAAATCCAACTCTCCAATTGGGGGAGTATCAATCTCAAATCTCTTAGACTCCGTCACGGGAGATCTCGGTAAGTCCTTCACTCCTCTTTCCTTCTGGCTATGTGACGACAATCAGCTTATTCACAAGTGCCCCTTTGGTCTAGCTTGCAGGACAGCTGCCCAGGGCCCTCTCCTTTTCCTGGACGTATCAGATACAAGTGGTGAGTATTTAGAGTTTGAATGCACGGTGTATACCTGCTGCTTCCCGTGGCGAACTCCAAGGCGGCCCAGCGGGTTGAACTCCCAGTCGTCCAGATGCTGGTGGAGCTGCACAATGGCTGTCGGGACCCGACTGAGACCGTACTGGTAAGTGTACGGGAGGTGTTCGCAGTTTCTGTATCCTGAGTAACGGGTCGACGTGCAGGTAGACACTTCAAAGGGACCTGCTAGATCTGCACAAGAACATACAAGTCAGTATGACAGGACTGGACATGGACGGTGGACAGAGGGGCCACTGGCTCTTCGCTCGGGGCACAGGTAAGTCTGTAGGAAAGACAACTGAGGCTTCACTTGGGCATACAGGTGAACGTACAACACAATATGCTGGCTTTAGCTTTGGGCATAAGGGAAGTACATCAAAGGTAACCGGGACTTCACTCTGGGCGTTCAGGCGAGTGTACAACACAATATGCTGGCTTTAGCTTTGGGCATAAGGGAAGTACATCAAAGGTAACCGGGACTTCACTCTGGGCATTCAGGCGAGTGTACAACACAATATGCTGGCTTTAGCTTTGGGCATAAGGGAAGTACATCAAAGGTAACCGGGACTTCACTCTGGGCATTCAGGCGAGTGTACAACACAATATGCTGGCTTTAGCTTTGGGCATAAGGTAAGTACATCAAAGGTAACTGGGACTTCACTCTGGGCATTCAGGCGAATGTACAACACAATATGCTGGCTTTAGCTTTAGGCAATAGCTTACGGTGAATATACAGGGAAGCAGAAAGGGATGTTACTCACAGCTTTTGGGGAAATAGACGTCAGGCGTTCCTTTTCTGAGGTTTACCAACTGCTGATAGTGATGCAGGTCGAAAGCTGCTGCTGCGTTGGGCCGAACACGGCCTCCGCTGATGTCACACACAGGTAAGTTGTTAGACCCAGGGAGTGCTACACTGGGCAGGTTGAACGCTTCCCTCTCCTTTCTGCCAACCAACAGGGTGAGTCTTCTAGACAGGGGCGAACCTTTGAAGAACTCCACAGCAGGTAATAATACACGCACAGCTGATTTCCTGCTCCAGCAGCCAACTCCTCACCATTAATACTTCCCACTATATCCACACTGTTCTTACTTGAATTTATTTCCCACCTCCGTTACGTGGGGTAGAAGGGTCAGGATGTCATCGACGGCATCTAATTAGAGATGTTGCTTTCTTCGCCCGCCTCAGTACTCACTTCCTCCACAGGATTTCGTCGGGCCTGAAAGGTGGTTTTTGACGACACAAATACAGCACAACACTGCAATTTTCAAGTGTATACACTCACAGCAAAAGACAAAGGCTCACCCACTGCACTCCACACACTCTTGGTGAATTTAGGGTCAAATCCCCCGTCTGACCAAAGACTCGTCCTGGAAATCGTGAGAACACTGATGCAAAGAATATTCAGATGTGAACGTCGCCGCCACGACACCCCAACGTCTTCTCTCACTCCTGGTCCCGGCTCACCCACAATCCTCCTCCACGGTGGGGCCGCTCACTTACTATGCCAAAAACTCACAAAAAGGCTCACAGATAGTTCACTCCGGATAATTATGCTGCTGTATGATGGTTTGGAGTACTCACACCGTTACTAACACGAGGTCTCTTTTCCCTCTTCTTTCCAGCTCCTGGAAACTTCTCCTGCTGCCACGTGACCTGTCCAAAAAGGGCCTCCTTCAGCAATATTTCCGGTGAGTCTTCCTGTTCTCAACCACTCAGAATTCGTTACACATGTCCATAGAGCATTTCACAGTTAGATAGACATCCCAATATACTCAGCCCGGTTTCTGTTTCTGCCAAACCCTTGTCTCCGTCTTCGCCCAGCCAACAATATTCCTCCGCCTTCTTTCCGCTGCCCTTGCCCAAACACTCCAACTCACTCGCCGTATCAGCTGGAATAAACAACTCTCTCTGCAGTTTCTGAGGCCCTCTTTATACTCCTCCCTCTCTCCACACTGCCCAATCCGCGATCGCCCCGTTCATCTAGCCACCTGTGATCAATGAAACCCTAATTTCCTTCCCCGGAGTTCCCGGAAGTAACCGGTGTTTGAGGATTATGGTCCGGGCGGAACCAATCTCCGTTCTTTTAGTTCCGCCCTTGCAAAGTCACTCCGTGACATCCTCCCCCGCCAATCCGTTCTAGTCCCTAGAACGTCTCTCTGCCCACTCACCGTAATGTGCAGGGGGGCGTCCTCGGTTCTCTCGGTGGGACCGCCGATGTGGCGAAGCAGGGTCAACTCTGGCAGGAACATCCACAGGGCCCCTTGGGACCACTCGGGCGGGCACATTCACAGGGCCCCTTGGGACCACAGCCCATCCCCCAATCCACGGGGCTATGGGCGCCGGCGCTCTTGGAGCCTCCTCCACGGGTCTAGGAAAATTTGGACAGGGGCGGATCATGTTGCGGTGGACTACTCGGTCTGGCCCGGCCTTCCCTTCTGGGCGAATCGTATACATGGGTTGTCCAGACCGCTGCTGGCCTTGGATCACATATGGAGTGGTCTCCCACCGGTCACTCAACTTTCCTTTACCTTGTCGCCTGTGGTCCCGCACCAGTACTCTTTCTCCAGGGAGTAGGGTGGCCTCTTGTGCCGTCCGATCGTATAGCCGCTTGTTCTTATCTCCAGCCACTTGTATCCGCTTGGTGACCTGCTCATAAGCAAAATGGAGGCGTTGATGATGACGGCCCACCCACTCTGTCAGGCCCACCTCTTCCTCGGCCATTGCTGTTCCCAACATCAGATCGGTTGGCATCCGCACATGTCTGCCAAACATTAGATAAGTCGGGGCATACCCCGTAGTACTGTGTACGCTGTTATTGTATGCCTGGATTAGATTTGGCAAGGCACTCACCCAGTCGTTCTGATGATCCCGGTCCAAGGTGCCCAGTAGGCCCAGAAGGGTCTGATTAAACCTCTCGCACCCCCCATTACCCTGGGGATGGTAGGAAGTAGTGTGGGTCTTTGTACACCCATACAGTTGGCACAGCTCCTTTATCACCCGAGACTCAAAGTTAGGTCCTTGGTCCGAATGCAGGAACTCGGGGCATCCGAACGGCTGGAAGACAGCCCTCCACAAGGCTGTGGCGGTGGTGTTAGCCGTCTGATCTAGGGTAGGAACAGCCCAAGCATATTTCGTAAACAAATCAGTGATCACAAGAATGTTCTGGTAACGGTCCATGGGTCGGCCCAGCATCAGGAAGTCCATAGCTACAATGTGGAGAGGGGCTTTTGCATTTATGGGGACCATCGGTGCTCTGGCCTCTTGCCTGGATTTAAATAGAGTACATCGGGGGCACGCCTGGATGAAAGCACTCACTGATGCTTCTAGTCCTGGCCAATAGAAGTGTCGGCGCAGAAGGGACACCGTTTTCTCCTGTCCTTGGTGCCCCAGCTGGTCATGGTAAGCCGCTAATAAAGCTCGTACCTGATTTTCTGGTACCACAATCTGGCAGACCTCCTCATCTAGCCCCGGATCTCTGATGATTCTGCACAGCTCAAGTTGAGAGACGGAGTACTTTGTCCATTGCCCCAGCAACTTTCGTCCTGTCCCAAATTGGGCTTGTCTTTCCGCCGGCGTTGGCCTTCGGCCCTGTTCCAGCCATTGACTCAGGGTCCTCACCTCTCTGTCTCCCTGTTGCCTCTCCCTCCATCGGCGGGGGTCCCATCCCCAACTCACGGGCACCACCTCTCGCTGTCCTCCAGGCGCTTCCACCACGCCTACCATATACCCCTCCTCTCCTTGGTCCGATACTGGACCTGATGGACTCAAATTCCCCACCGCCGGGAGTCGGGACAGGGCGTCAGCGTTGGTGTGCTCTCGCCCAGGCCGATACTGGAGCTGGTAATCATAATTTGCTAGCTGGGCCACCCACTGCTGCTCCACAGCCCCCAGCTTTGCTGTCTGTAGGTGCACAAGCGGGTTGTTATCAGTGACCACTGTTACCTGAGTGCCCCAGAGGTAGTCTTTGAATTTTTCACTGAGTGCCCACTTCAATGCCAACAACTCCAGTTTGAAGGAACTATAATTGGTATCGTTCCTCTCCGCGGGATGAAGACTCCGACTAGCATACGCGATGACCCGTTCCACTCCCTCCTGCTGTTGGGCTAGTACTGCCCCCAAGCCGAGGTTGCTGGCATCTGTGTAAAGAACAAAGGGTTTAGTGAAGTCCGCGTAGGCTAAAATCGGGGCCTGCAACAGCTCCTGCTTCAGCCGTTGAAAGGCAGTCTCACACTCGGGACTCCATGTAATGGCCGGGGACCCGCGGCCTCGATGGCGTCCCGTCCCGGACAGCAGCTGATTCAAGGGCTTTGCGATCTTAGAAAAATCTTTGATAAACCGCCGATAGTATCCCACAAAGCCCAAGAATGATCTCACTTGCCTCACAGTCTTTGGGGCACTCCATTCTCGTACTGCTGCTACCATTTCCGGGTCCACAGAAACCCCCACGGCACTCACACAGTGGCCCAAAAACTTGACCTCTCTCCGCAGCAGGTGGCACTTGTCTGGTTGGAGCTTCAATCCATACCTCTCCATCGCCTGAAAGACCTTCTCCAGATGTTGCAGATGGGATTCAAAGTCTGGGGAATAGACAATCACATCATCAAGATATACGAGTGTGGACTCCATCAACTGACCTCCCAAACACCGTTGCATGAGCCGCTGGAACGTGGCTGGGGCGTTACAAAGGCCGAAGGGCATCCGGTCCCATTCAAAAAGACCAAACGGGGTCGTGAAGGCGGCCTTTTCCTGGTCTACCTCTTCCACCTGCACCTGCCAATATCCGCTGGCCAAATCCAACGTGGAGTACCAAGCTGATTTTGTTAAGCCGGCGAGTGAGTCTTCAATCCTAGGTAATGGAAAAGCATCCTTCTTAGTCACTTGGTTCAGTTTTCGGTAGTCGACACAGAACCTCCAGGCCCCGGTCTTCTTCTGCACCAGTAAAATAGGAGCCGCCCACGGGCTGCTGCTTTCTCGAACGATCCCTTGGTCGAGCATACCTTGCAGCAGAGTCTGAACCTCAGTATATAAGGTAGGTGGTATCGGGCGATATCTCTCACGACTGGGTCCGGCTTCTCCCGTGGGGATCCGATGTTTCACTATGTTTGTACATCTGTAATCTTCATCATGGGCAGAGAAGACATGCTGCCATTTCCTTAGAATTTCCTGTAGCTTACGTGTCTGAGTCTGCTCCAATTCCTCTCCTCGTAGGAATTCGCCCAATAGATGGCCGGGCACTTCTTCCCCAGCCGTCCTGGCGGGCGAGTCTACTTGAGTCAGGCCCACTTCGACCACTGTAGGGCATATCTGGCAGAAACTCACGTCCCTTTCTTCTCGCACTTGATGGGGCTCCACCATCATCACTCTTGCCAAACGTTGGTGTTTGTGTAGATGTATGGCACAGGGCTTCTCATTTCGTACCTTTACCGGAACTCGTCCTTGGCGGACCACCGCCAGTCCTCGGGCCACTTCCACATCCTGACAATCCAAATGGGGCTCTACCAGTACCCAGCCTTCTGGCCCGTGTTCTTGTTGGGGGACCCTTACCCATACTATGGCCTCACTTCGGGCCGGTATGGACAGTGCATAGCGGCAAGCTACTCGACCACTCTCTTCCCGGCCCCTCCGGACCCTGGTCATCTGGACCCGGCGACAATCAGCCACAACACGTTCCCATTCTTGTCGTTCTGCAGGCGGTATTTTCTGAGCGGGCTTAGCCCGAAATAATTCCTCCCAACACTCCGAGAGGACGTTCATACCTAGGAGGGCTCTATGAGTTCCCAAGCAGTGGTCTTGGACGATAATCACTCCTTTCTGGGGCACGACAACTCCGTGAATTTCCAAGTCCGCTAGTCTGTGGCCAATATAGGGGATGTCTAACCCATTTGCTCCCTTCAGGGTGAGCCAGGGGGCCTCTGTTCCTTGCACATTCTGTTTCCCAAACAACTGACAGACTCTCAGAAAATAGGGTGACTTGTGATCCAGTGTCAACGAGACAACGTACCTTGATGCCACACACTTGGACCTCCACCACAGGGCTATGCCCAATCATCTTGTCCTTCGAGCCAGCTTCTATAGATGGGTCATCCGAGGGGGTCCCGACCACACGACCCACTGTGGCCGGTCGACCTAAAAATCCCCCTCCGAGCCTCTTCGGGGACCACACTGTCGACTGTAGTGGCCCGGTTCTCTGCAACGGTTACAAATCGGTCGCCCCTGTTCATCCCACTCGAATCGAGGGCGGGTAGGCCGGCTAGGTCGCCTTCCTGGGTCTCGGCCACCATCTGAATACACACGGTCTCGGGGGGCAGACCTTACCTCTTGCCTCGAAGTGCCGCGTCGCAGTTCCTCCAAAAGGGTCTTAGATAACTCCGTCATTTGTTCATGGACGTCTTTGAGGAGTTCCAACTTCAGGGCCTGTTTCCAGTCTGCTGCTTTTGGAACAGCCGTTGCAGTGCCACTTACGGCCGCACATACAGGGGGGTCTTTTACTTCAGCCTGATCGATCTCCAGAGCCACCGCCTCCTTCTTCAGGTCCTCGAATGTAAGCTCAGGATCTCTTCGGAACTGCACTCGCAGGCTCTGTCGTACTGGGCCTTCTCTCAATCCCAGCAGAAATTGGTCTCTCAACAAGGTCTCTCCGTCCCCAAGACCATGATATTGACGTCCTTGTAGCCTCGTAAACTGCTCTCGCAGTCGCAGTGCAAAAGCTCTGATAGGTTGTCGGGGGCCTTGTTTACAGTTAAAGAACTGTGCTCTAAGGACAGCTACTGGGGTGGTATCGCCATATTGTTCCGTCAAGAACTGGAAGACGGTTTGAGCGGTGGCTCGGACGGCTTCTGGGGCGGCCTGGGCTTCCCGCCGTGCTTCCCCCTCTAGAGAATTAAGAATAAACTGCAGCTGCTGTGCCGCACTCAACCCTTGAATCCCGGCCAAATATTCGATCTGAGCTTTCCATTCGACTAATCGTACTTCAGACTCAGTTCCGCCGTACTTCTGGATCCAGGGGTTCCCCATAAACACTGGCATGACTCGGGGTAGGGCCTCTGGTAGCTCGTTGTCAGCCATTGGGGAACCTTGGTCACTCAACCCGAGGTGAAACCCTGCCGACTGCGCCAAAGTCTGTCACAGGTCGGAGCGGACCACAGGTATCGTGAGTCACGCCCCTCACTAGTTTCCACCTTGAGGAGATCCCAAGAACACCCCAATGACCAGACACACGAGAGACAGTAAGTATTAAAACAGCTTTATTAAATTACTAAAAAAAGGTATAGGGGAGGGAAGCTAAAATCCAACTCTCCAATTGGGGCAGTATCAATCTCAAATCTCTTAGACTCCGTCACGGGAGATCTCGGTAAGTCCTTCACTCCTCTTTCCTTCTGGCTATGTGACGACAATCAGCTTATTCACAAGTGCCCCTTTGGTCTAGCTTGCAGGACAGCTGCCCAGGGCCCTCTCCTTTTCCTGGACGTATCAGATACAAGTGGTGAGTATTTAGAGTTTTAATGCACGGTGTATACCTGCTGCTTCCCGTGGCGAACTCCGAGGCGGCCCAGCGGGTTGAACTGTTTGTTGTTGGCGGCTGTACTGCGTTTGAGCTCCGTCACTATATTCTTTTCATTGACTATTTTTAACTCAAAAATCAATTGTATACATCATCGTTTCCGTTTATATAACGTGTGAATATATCCTCTATTGTATTCTACAACAAAAACAATCAGAGCGCCTCGCTATCACTAGTTTTATTTTGATCTCCCGGGTCCGCTATTAGCTTTTAGCCCGTTAGCATCAGCGGCGTGGTTGCAGCTAACTGCGCTAACATTGCTAATACTCTATTCACACACATTACCACTGCTGTACTCACTGTTACTTGCTTTAATGGCGGATGAATGTCTCCACTCTGTGCAGCTCGAGCTCGAGGCCGTGGGAAAGCAGATTCGCGACCTGGAGGTGAGGCAGGCCCAGCTGAGAGAGCGGAGAACCGCGCTGGAATCATCCCGGGCTGACGCTCACAAGTCCGGGGTAAGTATACAGCGATCTGTTAACAGTCCCACCACGTCTACTCCGTGTGTTTCTCTGCACAGGCCCGGTGCACCCAGGACGCGATCTTCCCAGATGTCCTTCACTGCGACGCCGGGACACCACGGACCCTGGGTGCATCCACAGCGGAGGACGCGAGCCGGGTCCCGGGCGACGACTTCTCCCCCTCCTGCATCCGGAACCGCTTCGCTCCCCTCCGCGAGACAGGACGCGACGCTGTGATCATCGGAGACTCCATCGTCCGACACGTAAGTGCTACGTTAGCCGAAGGTAAAGTGCACACTCATTGTTTGCCTGGTGCTCGTGTTCTCGATGTTTCTGCGCAGATACCCGCGATCCTGAAGGTCGACGAGAGCCCCAGAGCGGTCGTGCTTCACGCCGGGGTTAACGACACCACGCTGCGGCAGACGGAGACGCTGAAGAGGGACTTCAGCAGCCTGATCGAGACGGTTCGCAGCACGACGCCCGCGGCGACGATCGTCGTGTCAGGACCACTGCCCACGTATCGACGAGGACACGAAAGGTTCAGTAGACTTTTTGCTTTAAATGAATGGTTGTTGTCATGGTGTAAAGAACAGAAACTGCTATTTGTTAATAACTGGAATCTTTTCTGGGAGCGTCCTAGGCTGTTTCGCGCTGATGGATTACACCCCAGCAGAATCGGAGCGGAGCTGCTCTCTGACAACATCTCCAGGACACTTCGCTCCATGTGACTAGTAAGACAATTCTCTAATAACTATTATGATGAGTTTTGTTCCACCCGCTTAAATGATAAAAGTACTTGTGCTGTAAAAACTATTAAGACTGTGTCTGTTCCCCGAATAGTGAGGTCAAAATATAATGTAGGATCTAGTAAAAATCTTATCGTAATTAAACCAGAAAAATGTAAAGTAAATGAACAAAAACAAATTTTAAAGTTTGGGCTCATAAATATTAGATCACTCACACCCAAAGCAGTTATTGTAAATGAAATGATCACAGAAAATAGTTTTGATGTACTCTGCTTGACTGAAACCTGGCTAAAACCAAATGATTATTTTGGTCTAAATGAGTCTACTCCACCAAACTACTGTTATAAGCATGAGCCCCGTCAGACTGGTCATGGAGGAGGTGTTGCAACAATATATAGTGATATTCTCAATGTTACCCAGAAAACAGGATACAGGTTTAACTCTTTTGAAATACTTCTGCTAAATGTTACACTGTCAGACATAAGAAAGAAATCTAATGTATCTCTTGCTCTGGCTACTGTGTATAGACCACCAGGGCCGTATACAGAATTCCTAAAAGAATTTGCAGATTTCCTCTCAGACCTTCTAGTTACAGTTGATAAGGCGCTAATCATGGGAGATTTTAATATTCACGTTGATAATGCAAATGATACATTAGGACTTGCGTTTACTGACCTAATAAACTCCTTTGGAGTCAAGCAAAATGTCACCGGGCCCACTCATCGTTTTAATCATACACTAGATCTAATTATATCGCATGGAATCGATCTTACTGCTATAGATATTGTACCCCAATGTGATGATATTACAGACCATTTCCTTGTATCGTGCATGCTGCGTATAACTGATATTAACTATATGCCTCAGCGTTACCGTCTGGGCAGAACTATTGTTCCAGCCACCAAAGACAGATTCGCAAATAACCTGCCTGATCTATCTCAACTGCTATTTGTACCCAAAAATACACATGAATTAGACGAAATTACTGACAACATGGGCACTATTTTCTCTAATACATTAGAAGCTGTTGCCCCCATCAAATTGAAAAAGGTTAGAGAAAAACGTACTGTGCCATGGTATAACAGTAATACTCACTCTCTCAAGAAAGTAACTCGTAGTCTTGAACGCAAATGGAGAAAAACTAACTTGGAAGTTTTTAAAATTGCATGGAAAAACAGTATGTCCAGCTATAGACAGGCTCTAAAAACTGCTAGGGCAGAGCATATCCACAAACTCATTGAAAATAACCAAAACAATCCAAGGTTTTTATTTAGCACAGTGGCTAAATTAACAAATTACCAGACGCCACCTGATTCAAATATTCCACCAACGTTAAATAGTAATGACTTTATGAATTTCTTCACTGATAAAATAGATAACATTAGAAATACAATAGCGAATGTAGATTCTACAGCGTCTAACACTTCAGTTTCATCCATCGCACCCAAAAATAAACTGCAGTGCTTTACAAATATAGGACAGGAAGAGCTAAATAAACTTATCACTGTATCTAAACCAACAACATGTTTATTAGATCCTGTACCCACTAAATTACTAAAAGAGCTGTTACCTGTAGCCGAAGAACCGCTTCTCAATATCATTAACTCGTCGTTATCTTTAGGTCACGTCCCAAAACCATTCAAGCTGGCGGTTATCAAGCCTCTTATTAAGAAACCAAAACTAGATCCTAGTGTACTGGCAAATTATAGGCCTATTTCAAATCTTCCATTTATGTCTAAAATTTTAGAAAAAGTTGTGTCTGCTCAATTGAGCACCTTCCTGCATAAAAATGATCTGTATGAAGAATTTCAGTCAGGTTTTAGGCCCCACCATAGCACAGAAACTGCACTTGTTAAAATTACAAATGACCTGCTTCTTGCGTCAGATCAAGGCTGCATCTCATTTCTAGTCTTACTTGATCTTAGTGCTGCGTTCGACACCATAGATCATGACATACTCATAGATCGATTACAAAACTATACAGGTATTCAAGGGCAGGCTCTAAGATGGTTTAGATCCTACCTGTCCGATCGCTACCATTTTGTTTACTTAAATGGGGTGTCATCTCATTTATCATCAGTAAAATATGGAGTGCCACAAGGATCCTTCCTAGGTCCCCTTCTATTTTCAATATACATGTTGCCCCTTGGTAATATTATTAGAAAATACGGAATTAGCTTCCACTGTTATGCTGATGATACTCAGCTATATATTTCAACGAGACCAGATGAAACTTCCCAATTATCTAAGCTAACAGAGTGTGTTAAAAATGTAAAAGATTGAATGACAAATAATTTTCTCCAATTAAATTCGGATAAGACAGAGATATTAATTATTGGACCAAAAAACACCACACAGAATCTTGTAGATTACAATCTGCAACTAGACGGATGTACTGTTACTTCCTCTACAGTCAGAAATCTGGGTGTTATATTAGACAGCAATTTGTCTTTTGAAAATCATATTTCCAATGTTACAAAAACCGCATTCTTCCATCTTAGAAACATTGCCAAGCTACGAAACATGTTATCTGTTTCTGATGCAGAAAAGCTAGTTCATGCTTTCATGACCTCTAGACTGGACTATTGTAATGGACTTCTAGGTGGTTGTCCTGCTTCATCAATAAACAAGCTACAGGTAGTCCAAAATGCAGCAGCTAGAGTCCTTACCAGGTCAAGAAAATATGATCATATTACCCCAATTTTACAGTCTCTGCACTGGCTACCTATTAAGTTCCGTATCTGTTACAAATTATCATTACTTACCTATAAGGCCCTAAATGGTTTAGCTCCTGCGTACCTAACTAGCCTTCTACCACGCTACAACCCATCACGCACCCTAAGGTCACAAAACGCTGGACTTTTGGTAGTTCCTAGGATAGCAAAGTCCACTAAAGGAGGTAGAGCTTTTTCACATTTGGCTCCCAAACTCTGGAATAGCCTTCCTGATAATGTTCGGGGTTCAGACACACTCTCTCTGTTTAAATCTAGATTAAAAACGCATCTCTTTCGCCAAGCATTCGAATAATGTATCTCTTAAATTGTGAGTGTAGTTGCATCTGCATTTTTATTCTTTAGCTTGGGTTAAACTAATTTTACTTTGTTGGATCAGCAGCTATGCTAATGATGTCTCTATTTTGTTTCTATGTTTTGCCACGATTTACACAAGCTCCAGTCTGGATCCAGAACACCTGAGAAGAGATGATGCTGACCCTCAGAGGACCCCAGATGATGCTAACCTTGAATCAACAAACAGAACTAACAATTATTGCTACATGTGTGACTGCATCCTATAATTACTATTAATTAATAATATTGATAGTTCATCATCTAGCTGACTACGTCTTGTATTATTATTATTATTATTTTTCTAAAATCCTGTCAAACGTGCACAAACTACTAGCTACTACTAAATATTGTAGAAACATAATTTTCTGTAAAGTTGCTTTGTAATGATTTGTATTGTAAAAAGCGCTATACAAATAAACTTGAATTGAATTGAATTGAACTCCCAGTCGTCCAGATGCTGGTGGAGCTGCACAATGGCTGTCGGGACCCGACTGAGACCGTACTGGTAAGTGTACGGGAGGTGTTCGCAGTTTCTGTATCCTGAGTAACGGGTCGACGTGCAGGTAGACACTTCAAAGGGACCTGCTAGATCTGCACAAGAACATACAAGTCAGTATGACAGGACTGGACATGGACGGTGGACAGAGGGGCCACTGGCTCTTCGCTCGGGGCACAGGTAAGTCTGTAGGAAAGACAACTGAGGCTTCACTTGGGCATACAGGCGAACGTACAACACAATATGCTGGCTTTAGCTTTGGGCATAAGGGAAGTACATCAAAGGTAACCGGGACTTCACTCTGGGCATTCAGGCGAGTGTACAACACAATATGCTGGCTTTAGCTTTGGGCATAAGGGAAGTACATCAAAGGTAACCGGGACTTCACTCTGGGCATTCAGGCGAGTGTACAACACAATATGCTGGCTTTAGCTTTGGGCATAAGGGAAGTACATCAAAGGTAACCGGGACTTCACTCTGGGCATTCAGGCGAGTGTACAACACAATATGCTGGCTTTAGCTTTGGGCATAAGGTAACTGGGACTTCACTCTGGGCATTCAGGCGAATGTACAACACAATATGCTGGCTTTAGCTTTAGGCAATAGCTTACGGTGAATATACAGGGAAGCAGAAAGGGATGTTACACCTTTTGGGGAAATAGACGTCAGGCGTTCCTTTTCTGAGGTTTACCAACTGCTGATAGGGATGCAGGTCGAAAGCTGCTGCTGCGTTGGGCCGAACACGGCCTCCGCTGATGTCACACACAGGTAAGTTGTTACACCCAGGGAGTGCTACACTGGGCAGGTCGAACGCTTCCCTCTCCTTTCTGCCAACCAACAGGGTGAGTCTTCTAGACAGGGGCGAACCTTTGAAGAACTCCACAGCAGGTAATAATACACGCACAGCTGATTTCCTGCTCCAGCAGCCAACTCCTCACCATTAATACTTCCCACTATATCCACACTGTTCTTACTTGAATTTGTTTCCCACCTCCGTTACGTGGGGTAGAAGGGTCAGGATGTCATCGACGGCATCTAATTAGAGATGTTGTTTTCTTCGCCCGCCTCAGTACTCACTTCCTCCACAGGATTTCGTCGGGCCTGAAAGGTGGTTTTTGACGACACAAATACAGCACAACACTGCAATTTTCAAGTGTATACACTCACAGCAAAAGACAAAGGCTCACCCACTGCACTCCACACACTCTTGGTGAATTTAGGGTCAAACCCCCCGTCTGACCAAAGACTCGTCCTGGAAATCGTGAGAACACTGATGCAAAGAATATTCAGATTTGAACGTCGCCGCCACGACACCCCAACGTCTTCTCTCACTCCTGGTCCCGGCTCACCCACAATCCTCCTCCACGGTGGGGCCGCTCACTTACTATGCCAAAAACTCACAAAAAGGCTCACAGATAGTTTACTCCGGATAATTATGCTGCTGTATGATGGTTTGGAGTACTCACACCGTTAATAACACGAGGTCTCTTTTCCCTCTTCTTTCCAGCTCCTGGAAACTTCTCCTGCTGCCACGTGACCTGTCCAAAAAGGGGCTCCTTCAGCGATATTTCCGGTGAGTCTTCCTGTTCTCAACCACTCAGAATTCGTTACACATGTCCATAGAGCATTTCACAGTTAGATAGACATCCCAATATACTCAGCCCGGTTTCGGTTTCTGCCAAACCCTTTTCTCCGTCTTCGCCCAGCCAACAATATTCCTCCGCCTTCTTTCCGCTGCCCTTGCCCAAACACTCCAACTCACTCGCTGTATCGGCTGGAATAAACAACTCTCTCTGCAGTTTCTGAGGCCCTCTTTATACTCCTCCCTCTCTCCACACTGCCCAATCCGCGATCGCCCCGTTCATCTAGCCACCTGCGATCAATGAAACCCTAATTTCCTTCCCCAGAGTTCCCGGAAGTAACCGGTGTTTGAGGATTATGGTCCGGGCGGAACCAATCTCCGTTCTTTTAGTTCCGCCCTTACAAAGTCACTCCGTGACATAAGGTTTTAGTTGCCAAGAAACACAACCACAAGAGAGACAGATGCAGAGTTAACCAAACTGAGGCTCTAAATGGAGGGTCCAAAAAGAAACCTAAATGGGGACTTAAGTTCTTCACAGTCTGGGATATCTTCATTGTCTTTGTTGTCAGTGTTCCCTATGTCCGTTTCATGGCAGGGCCACCTTAAAAAGGGACACAGAGCAGAGAAAAGGTAGGTCAGTAAGCAACATGTGACCATATTCACCCGCTTTGCTCTTCAGCCAGTCTTCGGTTACTCTTCAGATTGTCTGTTCTATACCATCCAGAATTTTAAGCACCTTCTCCTGGGACAACCAACACAGACTGAAGCAGAGATCCTAACTTTATGATGACCTTCATTAAGTCATCATTGGCTACAGCTGTGGGTGGTTCCATATCTGTAGGGTGAGCAGGTGGAAGTACTCATGATTAATGACTTTTCCTAGCCGGGGCCTGATCCTCTGGCCTGGGGTTTCTCTTTCCCACGTTGGCTTGCCACAATACGTAAATGCTGGAAATGTTGAACTAATTTAGTGAAGTATTTTATATAAGATATATTCTGCATATGTAGTTATGTCATATTGGAAGTGATCATTAGTTACTAAAATTTTCTTTATTATTATTATTAGATTTTTTTTATCATGTGAAATATGAAATTCTCTGTATTGTGTGAATTATTGCTTCAGTCCAAGGGAGATTTGAGCAGAGCCAGCAGGAGCAGGCAAGATTGTACAAAGAATAATTAACTGCATGTTTCTACTGATGCAGAGCATTCAAAATAAAAAAAAACAGCTAAACCAGCAGACTGACTCAAGTGTTTATTGCACACAACACATCACAACGCAGAGGGGTAGTCGAGCCGTAAGGGCAACATAGGTGAGGTACCGAAGATCCTTCTGAAGGATAAACATCAGATTGACTGCAGGATGTTGCTGAGTACTGCATTCTTTGTTCCATGGACTGGGTTAGAACTGGGACTAATCTGTTGGAAAGGTACAAAGACTGAATATCACCAAAAATCTGTGAAAAAAAGACTACACAATCTACATAAAAAAGTTTTTTCTTCCTATTTTCTTCCAGTTCAAATAAAAATATTGTAACACGTATTTTTGTAAAGATGTCAGATACTTATGTTGTTTAGGATGCTTAGGATGATGTAGACATCAGTGGGGGGAGAGGCCAGTAATAATGTTGTAATATGGATGATAATTCCTTTGTTTACATTTCAGTTCTTCAGGGACAGAATTGTTTGTGTGCATTATGGAATAACTCATGCTCAGAAAACTGTGTCTTGTTAGTAAAAACAGCATGGTTTTGTAGTGGACAGTGTCATAAACAGAATGAGATGATCCACTAAAAAAGTGAAAGATAGGCGGAAGATTGTTTATTTGAATTCTGCCGCTCTCTCGAGACGGAGCGTGTTTTATGTTGAATCTGGCTGTATCTGCATGATTACCATCTGTTTGAGTGCAAATCAATACGCTATCACTGTGTAATTACAGCTATCAATGTGAACGCCGTCTATATGAATATAGTGTGATTATTGACTTTATGGTGCATCTCTGTGATTACCATCTCTATAACTGGCCATTAGCACGTCAACATGTGATAATTGACTATATGACCAGAATTCATTGTAAATGCTGCATTTCTAGCAATCTCATACTGTAACTGGCATACATTTACATTTACATTTATTCATTTAGCAGACGCTTTTATCCAAAGCGACTTACAGATGAAGACAGTGGAAGCAATCAAAAACAACAAAAAGAGCAATGATATATAAGTGCTATAACAAGTCTCAGTTAGGTTAACACAGTACACGTAGCATGGGATTTTAAATAATATAATAAATAAAAAGAAAACAGATAGAATAATAAATAAAAATAAAAAAGAATAGAGCAAGCTAGTTAGAGGTCTTTGCACATACACACACATATACAATTGCATAATGAATGAAAAGAAAATAGAATATAAAAAGATTAGAAAGGTAGTTAGATTTTTTTGTGTTAAAGTTAGAGGGTCAAATAAAGATGGAAGAGATGTGTTTTAAGCCGATTCTTGAAGATGGCTAAGGACTCAGCTGCTCGGATTGAGTTGGGAAATTCATTCCACCAGAAGGGAACATTTAACTTAAAAGTCCGTAAAAGTGACTTTGTGCTTCTTTGGGATGGCACAATCAAGCGACGTTCACTTGCAGAACACAAGCTTCTAGAGGGCACATAAGTCTGAAGTAACAAATTTAAGTAAATGGGTGCAGAGCCAGTGGTAGTTTTGTAGGCAAACATCAATGCCTTGAATTTTATGCGAGCAGCTATTGGAAGCCAGTGCAAATTGATAAACAGAGGTGTGACGTGTATTCTTTTTGGCTCATTAAAAATTAATCTTGCTGCCGCGTTCTGAATTAATTGTAAAGGTTTGATAGAATTGGCTGGAAGACCTGCCAAGAGGGCATTGCAATAGTCCAGCCTGGACAGAACAAGAGCTTGAACAAGGAGTTGTGCAGCATGATCCGAAAGAAAGGGCTTGATCTTCTTGATGTTGAATAAAGCAAATCTGCAGGATCGGACAGTTTTAGCAATGTGGTCTGAGAAAGTCAGCTGATCAACAATCATAACTCCAAGGCTTCTAGCTGTTTTTGAAGGAGTTATAGTTGATGTGACTAACTTGATGGTGAAATTGTGATGGAACGATGGGTTTGCTGGAATCACAAGCAGTTCTGTCTTGGCAAGGTTGAGTTGAAGGTGATGGTCCATCATCCAGGAAGAAATGTCTGTTAGACAAGCTGAGATGCGAATAGCTACCGTCGGATCATCAGGATGGAATGAGAGGTAGAGTTGAGTGTCATCAGCATAGCAGTGGTATGAAAAGCCATGTTTCTGAATGACAGAACCTAATGATGCCATGTAGACAGAGAAGAGAAGTGGTCCAAGAACTGAGCCCTGAGTCACCCCAGTAGATAGATGTTGAGCTCGTTCAAGTGTTTTTGCAATAAAAGGAAGAAGGGAAACTGGTCTGTAGTTCTCTAAAAGAGATGGGTTGAGGTTGGGTTTCTTAAGTAGTGGAGTTATATGTGCCTGTCTAAATGATGAGGGAAAAACACCAGTGTGGAGGGAAGTGTTGATGATGTGAGTGAGTGCAGGTACAACTGCAGGATAAATGGCTTGAAGGAGATGAGATGGAATAGGATCAAGCGGGCTAGTTGTAGGGATTAGAAAAGGATGAGTTTTGAGACTTCTGTCTCAGAGAGTGAAGAGAAGGATGTAAATGAGTGTAAGTTTGCTGGTGATATGAGCTTGACTGATTGTGGTGTGGAAAATTGTGCACTAATGTGTTTAATTTTATTAATGAAAAACGTTGCAAAGTCGTCAGCTATTAGAGATGAAGCAGGAGGGGGAGGAGGAGGACAAAGAAGTGAGGAAAATGTTTTAAAAAGCATGCGAGAGTTAGATGAATTGTTAATTTTGTTATGGTAGTATGTCATTTTAGCAGAGGAGACATTAGCAGAGAAAGAAGATAGGAGTGACTGATACACAATAAGGTCAGTAGTATTTTTGGACTTGCGCCACACCCTTTCAGAAGCTCTAAGCTTAGAACGGTGTTCGCGTAGAACATCAGATAACCAAGGGGCAGAAGGGGTGTTACGGGCTGGCCTGGAAGATAAGGGGCAAACAGTGTCTAAACAAGATGTAAGAGTGGAGCAGAAAGTATCAGTAGCACTGTTCGCGTCCAAAAATGCAAACAGTTTAGGGGAAAGAAGTGAAGATGAAACCATTGCAGGTAGCCGGGAGGGTGAAAGTGTGCGTAGGTTACGTCAAAAGATGACATGTGGAGGGGTAAGTGATGTGTCAGGGATCATGTTGAGGTCAAGAGTGAGGAGGAAGTGATCCGACGTGTGCAGTGGAGTAACCAGAACATGATCAGTAGAGCAGTTTGGTGTATAAATAAGGGTCCAGATGGTTGCCTGATTTGTGAGTAGCAGTAGTTGACACTCGGTTGAGATCAAAAGAGGCAAGCAGAGTGTGGAAATCGGCAAACAGAGGTTTATCTAGATGAATGTTGAAATCTCCAAGCATAACTAGGGGAGTACCATCCTCAGAAAAGGTTGAGAGCAACACCTCTAATTCATTCAAAAAGTTACCCAGTGGTCCTGGGGGTCGATAGACAACTAAAAAATGTATTTTAAAAGGGTAGGTAACAGTAACTGAATGAGATTCAAAGGAGCTGTTGATATCCAAAGATGGTAAAGGATTAAATTTCCAATCATTAGAGATGAGCAGACCAGTACCTCCACCTCTTCCAGTCAAACGGGGGGAGTGGGAAAATGAGAAATTATTGGAGAATGCTGCAGGTTTAGCAGAGTCCTCTGGTTTGATCCAGGTCTCTGTTAGGGCCATGAGATTAAGCTTTGAATGACTAATAATAGAAGTAATGAAATCGGCTTTGTTTAAAGCAGACTGGCAATTCCAGAGACCAATAGGAAAAGAAAGTAGTGTATTAGCAGACATAGGCAAAGTGTGCAGGTTGTTAAGATTGCGCTGTCTACATTGTGTGATGCATGGTTTACGAGTGGAAATGATAGTAGGGATCTGGAAACACATAGTAAGATTTGGTTATAAACAAAAAACAACTGAAACAGAAATGAAACAAGGAAAAGGAAAAAGATTAATCAAAACAATACTTATATTCCCTGCCGGTGTCCCTGCCCGGTGGAGTCACACGGTAGAGTCGATGGTCTTTACACTCTTCGGTCTTCATACGAGGAGGGCTTAACTGGAGGGCTGCCGCGGTATACTTATCTTTTTTAAACCCGACAAAACGGAAATTGAATTCAGCTGAACGTACTTTACTGTTTATCACAACAAATGTCTAAGCAAGCGCACTACACTGACAATAGCGAGAATTGGACCATAAAATAAAGTGACCGAAGTAACTATGATGTTTGTCAAACACTGCCCAGACACTGCCCAGAAGTTCAAACTGCTGACAAGTGGAAGGCTAGTAAAATTCAGGAACGCCTAGATGACCATCAGATGAAGATTCAGCAGCAACGGACCAGATGAAAACATTCAGGTGTGGAGAGATATGCTACTGCTAATGTGCAGGCTACTGCAATTGATGAATCAACCCAGGTGGGCACTTCCGTAAGACCACAAAATCAAATGGGAATTGTGGATAATGTTGGCACAGTGTCTGATCATAGCACCTAGCAGACTCTCATTGCTCAACTTGATGATATGTTAAAGCAAAACCAGCAAGCAGCAGTCCAGACCCCATACATGTCAAGAAGACCAAAGCCATGTAGAGTTTGTCAAGCAACTGATCACTCTATTACAATGCACTGCAGAAGAGATGGGCTGTGTTTGTCTTCCTGTAAGCCAGGCCATTGGAGGAAAGAGTGTCATAAGGCAAGATCTGGAGTCAGTGTTCCTTGTATGACAAAATCAAACCCTCAACCTAAAACACATCCGCAGCCAAATCTGAAGCTGTTCTAGTAGTTATGCAGAATTCCCAAAGAATTGAACTGTTTAGTGAACTGTTTTATGCTCCTGTAATTGTGAACAAAACATTTCAAGTGAAGGGAATGCTGGACTCTGGCTTCATGGCTTGTACAGTAAATGAAGAAACAGTATTCCGGATGCTTGAAGGAAATGTAATCGCAAAAGACAAACAGCTGAGTGAGACAGATCCCAATTGAAGACCTTGTCTCCTAGACTGCCACAGGAACCAGTTGAGTCCTCTGCACAGTCTGACTTTGCTGCAGCCTGGAATTAAACTGCTGGTTTCATCTGTCCAGAGGAGAACTGGCCCCCCGACTGAGTCTGGTTTCTCCCAAGGTTTTTTTCTCCATTCTGTTACCGATGGAGTTTTGGTTCCTTACCACTGTCACTTCTGGCTTGCTTAGTTGGGGACACTTAATACCCAGCGATATCGTCGACTTGATTGCACAGATACTATTTAAACTGAACTGAGCTGGATGATGACATCACTGAATTCAATGATAAACTGCCTTTAACTGAAAATGGAGTGTTTACTATTGTTATTTTGCACACTATTTTCCCATTTAATAATGAAAAGTGCTTTAACTATAAAGTTAAAGTGCTTTGCACTATATAAATTAAGGTGACTTGACTTAAACGTGACTGGTCCTTGTGTAGTATACTCAATATATTCTCAACATGTATTCTCAATGTTGCTTACCATCAGTGGATTGAATTTAGTGTTACAAAAATTATTGTTTCTTCTTTTTTTTTTTTTTTACTGAACCTATGTGGTTATTATTAATTGTTGTTGAAAGCAGAAATGTGTAAAGATTTCTCAGCAAAAAATAAATAAATAAATAAATGACAGGATTTTCATTTCTGGATGAAATATATAGCTTAAATATGCATTTTCAGATTATGCTGTTTCTTATTTTCAGCAGTTTTCTCTCTCTTTCTCGGTTTCCCTTTTTTCACTGCGAGCTCAACATTCTAGTGTGGAAATCAATTTGTGTAATGCTCAGAGTGAAGATTTTGTTGTGTTGTCACTCCAGCCTTGTGTTTGAATTCAGCAAATGTGTTCAAGGAATCTCCAGGCATCAACAGACACAAACAGATTGCATACAGTAAATGTCTCTCTCTGGGTTATTAGTGTCTCTCTTCATTGGCCTCAATGTACTGTGGAACAGCTTCTCTCCATACAGAGAAACATTGACTCATCTGTTTTCCCTTTTGCTGTCAGGATGTGACACAGCAAATGCTGGTCATGCATGATTTTGTTACAGTCTGCAGTGAACAAAAGCGCACGATTGGGAGAACTAAAACAGGTGTGGAGCTAATTACTCAAAAACCATGGATTAAAAAAAGTCAGGAGAAAGGAAACACAGAAAACTAAACCAAAACAAATCATAACCATAACAGGTTTAAAGTATGATTATAATATTAACCATGGTTACTAAGAATATTTTTTTCTTTTTTTTTTAAATGCATACAGTTTTACATGCAGTGTTTTGACCTACAAAAGTTTTAAGTATGCAACTTTAGCATAAAGGTGGCCTTACTGCTCTGAGTGGGAGGTACAGTACTTGAAGCCAAACTATTTAGAAATGTGTACATTTTTGACAAACAATCGATGTCTTCCTAATAGAGCTTCTTCTTCTTCTTCTTGGTTTTTAACAGCAGCTGGTAACCAACTCCTAATAGAGCTGTGATCACACAATAACTTAAAGTGTTGTTCTTTTGTATTTCTCATAAATCACTGACATCATAATAGTTGTAATGGAACAATAGACAAGAGTTAAAGTAATAAAGCTGTGGTCTACTGTTATATCAGTTATATTTGTATAGTTAATGGCTGTATAGTTAATAATTGTATAGTTAATGGCTGTAATGAGCTATGACTACAATGATCTATTTCACTGTTATTTTTAGAGTTATTTAATTTATAGTGTTTTAAATATTTAAAGAAAGAGAGTAGGGAATAGTTTTAGAACTCTTGGCTCACAGCTGCCTTTTGGAGAGAAAAAAATAATAATTCCATTGATACTACATACAGAAAAATATTGTTTCCTCTTTTTTATGGTGAAAATTTAATTAAATATATATATATATATATATATATATATATATATATATATATATATATATATATATATATATATATATATATATATATATTAAAGTGTTACTGCACTCATTTTAAGAATATTCTGATTAGTATACCCTACACTACTTGTAACATGTTACACTGCTGAAAACACCCTGTAGTCACCACATAACCCAAGGAAAACAACCATCTGGCATTAGACTTCATGTATCAAAATATTAGCAATCCTCTTGGACGTTTGCTATATCTAGATGTTCCAACGCACACTTTATTTCACAGTAACCCCCTCCTCCATGGCCAAGCATCTGTGCCCTCTCCTCTACAGTATGTCTGCCTCCGCATGAATAATGGACAAGATCGCCAATTAAATATTGAAATGAAATCAGTGGAATGAAATGGATTTAAAGGAAGTGGGGGCTTATCATACAACTGCTCATTATTTGCCTTTGCAAGATAAAATCGTCTCTATATGTTTGATATTTTGGCAACAAGTAGTTGAGAGGGGACAGAAGAAGGTTTGGCAAATCAAAGTATTAGCATCTTAGGGCATCTAGGCATTTTATGCCATTAATTTTAATGGGGATGTATCACTATGACGGATTTTTGTACCACACAAAATTTGTTTTTACGTTATAAGAATAAGCTTGTTTTGTTTTGAGAATAATCTCATAATAGCAATTTGAAGTGTAATATTTTATAAATACAGTCGAAACTATGAGATTAGAGTAATAGCCAGGGCTTAATTTGTGCCGGAACACCTCCGAAATCGGATCCGGCACCTAATTTTGGCGGGTCCCCCTCCTCCAGGGGTGGTGTTTTTCGTATGGCAGACAGATACGTGCCATGAAAAATTAACGAAATTCATATCTCTATTATAATTCGTAATTACTATTTTAAATCAGAGGGTTTTACAAATATTTGACCAATCATAAGTATTTAAAAGAGCTTGTCAGTAAAACTTCATTACGCCATTGGATACTCAATCTCTCGCGAAACCTCGTCACTTCCCCCGCCTCCACTCAGATTGACGCGCACGCGCACAGCCTAGAGGAGACAGATCTCCGCTTATTCACAAAGCAAGGGTAAACAAATAACTGTTTGAATATTACAGCATGTTCTTTACTCAAACACTATCTCTCTAATGTCTTTGTGTGTTTGAAGACTGGAGAAGTAAGTTTTTTGCCATCTAGCCAATATATTTTTGTACGTTTTGAATATCCTGTGCATAAGCGCTTTATCGTTTATATAATGAGACATTGGCCAAGTTTACTAAACAACAAGAAAAACTAAGCGCCCATATAGCAACAATAAACGTTATATAGCCTGTAAAAGGTGATGATAGAATATAATGTGCTGCACTTGCCTCAGATGCGAACAAAACACAGATCTCCTCATTCGCTCATTCCCTTTTAGTCAGTCACTCTCTACGTTATGTCGGATGACCGATGAATTGGGATCTCTACCGAGGTGCTACAGAACTGCTCCTTCCAGTATCCTGTGGGAGCCTCCTTCACCCCTTCATTTTGGCGCAGGCCGGGGCAAACCACAAGAAGACCAGTTACTGCTGCTATGGCACTACCCACTCAGTAAGACTGTATAACACTAGGAAAACGTGCCCGTTCCACCTGGAGAATCTCAAATGGGCCCTGCTGTAGTGCTCTGAGCACTAGAGACAGGTCCCAAGAGGGTACCATCTAGGTGGCCGTGGAGGATTTAGCCTTCTTGCCCCCCTAAGGAACCTGTTGGTTGGTTCCTGCTTCCCCACCGACTTCCCTTCCACAGCGTTGCGGTTGGCAGCAATCACAGCCACATAGACTTTTAGGGTAGAGCGAGGCAGCCTTCACTCCAACCCCTGCTGCAGAAAGGACAACACAACTCTGATCGGTGACAAGTACACCATTTGACCAACAGGTTCCACTTAAGGTGTAAGCATGTCTTGTAGCCGGTGCTCTCGCTGAAGTGATGGTGTCAACTACCCCTTGGGGTAGGTCACCTAGAACCTCCGCGTCCCATCCAGGGACCAGACATGAAGAGGTCTGGATCTGCAGACCAAGAATTTAAACAAGATTTGGTCTTGTCTTGGGCATAATGTAGTAAGGGCTGTAAAACCCCATCCTCATATCGTCTGGAAGGAATGGCTCTATCGCATCCTTTGTCCAATAGGACTGTGATCTCTGCAAGCAGCTGAGTCCTTAGCCATCTTCAAGAATCAGCTTAAAACCCATCTCTTCAATCTTTATTTGACCCTGTAACTTTAACACTCACTATTCTAATTATATTCTTTAAAAAAATAATCTATCTACCTTTCTAATCTTTTTGTATTCTATTTTGTTTTCATTTGATTTTTTTATTTTTATTTTACCTCTGTTTTTAATATGGTTCAACCCCATCTCATGATCCAGAAAATGAGTCAGATGAATGTTAACCCTTTTCTGATCAAACAGTATTACTCTTTCCTAATCAGCTGTACTCAGGTTGTGAAGATCAATAACACCCAATCATATAAAAAAACTATGAACACAGGTGCTCCTCAGAGTTGTGTGAGCTCGCCTGTGCTTTTTATACTTTTTAGAATTTCAATACTAAAAATATGAACAGTGGTGTGATGCCAGTTCATTGATTTTATAAATTAAGTTTTTAAGTAAATAAAAACAGAGGAGATTATTTTTGACCTAAGAGCAGTCGGTGACCACAGTCCTGCATTATCATTGTAATACATAAACTTTTGGGTGATCCCTCTTTTTCTTTGGCATCAGTTTCTGGTTCAAACATATATGGCTAACTTAACTCAATATCGCTACTTGTCACTGTATGAGGGGCCGTACAAGACTTAATTAATTCTGGCACTCTCACACTCATACATTCTCCATTCACATACATATATTCTTGCTTTCACACACTTACATACTCCTTTCACATACATATATTCTTGCTTTCACACATTTTCACACATTGTTTGTTTTCTCAAGGTTAGTTTGGCCAGTAACAGAGCAAAATAAACATTTAATAAATGTAAAAAAATAAAAATAAATAACTAAATAAATTTGCAACGAGGATGTGAATCGGCTCATTTGATTGTAAAATAAATAAAATCCTGATCAGTGCATCCTTAACTGGAATAGTTAGTGTCACGGTGTCTGGTCTCTGTTTCCCTGGGTCTCCACTAGTGGTCTCACTTCCCCATAGGCACCTCACCACATGCACTACAATTCCCACAAAGCCTTGTCCCTTCATCACAGTAATTGCACTCCTGTTAATTGCACTCAGGTGTCTTCACTTGAAAGTCATTACCCTGCCTATATTAACCGGTCTGTTTCTGTTTGTTTTCATGGAGTCCTTTCATTCTGTCACCAAGTTTCCTCACCTTCTGAGTTTCCTCGTCTTCCGAGTTTCCTGTTCCTGTTCCTATCCCTGTTGTTTGTTTTGGATTGATTTCTGGTTTTGACCCCTGCTTGTTGGATTCTGATTTGGATTACCCATTAAAACCAAACTGCGTTTGGATCTCTCGTCTCCTGTGTTTCCCTGGGTTCCAATCGTAACAGATAGGCCTACCTGAAAGACCTGAAAAAGCATGGTTTATTTCATATTATTTTTATTTTATATATATTTTTTTATATTTATTTCATTAATTTAAAAACAAATGCAACAACAGCATTTAACATGAATGAAAAGGATCCGAAAGTAAAAGTAAAAAACTTATGTCTGCCCCCTATCAACACAAAATCATGTACAGTTCCAGTGCATTTAAGCTGTCTCATGTAGCCGTCTCTTCTCTTTCTCTAAGACATCAAAACACAAAATAATAAAGTTAATCTTCTACTCCGCAGTATTATATTTCTGCAACAGTGATAATTTAACATACTTCTTAAACACATAAATGGACTTTGAAGTTTTAATTTTACAACCAAGACTGTTCCACAAACTGACTCCCTTGATTGTGACGCATTTTTCCTGTACAGCCAATTGGAACCTGGGTTTTGTAAAAACCTCAGTACCTTTTAGTTCATATCTGCTTTTATGCATATATTATCTTTGAATAATTGTACCTATTTGTGCAAAATGGTTATTATTTATTACAATATAATGTTACAGTAAACAATAAAAACAATATGTCTTATTGATTGATTGTGGCAAGTCCTGTGAAAATTTTGCCAGGGCAAGTAAAAAAAATTAAACCACTGGCCAAACTAGACCAGTAGAAAATTTCCTTAGCGTTAAGCCCTGTTAATACAATAAAAAATCAGTGTCTTAGAACTTGTACACAGATCTGTAGAACATGTAGGTTACATAATGATATGTTAAAAACTTAAAATATGTACTTGAAAAGAAAACAGGATGACTTTGAATAGCATAACTGTAAAATTGTGAGGAAGAGCTGAGCAAGTCTTGCACACGTAATTCCTGATCTGAGAGTGACATCCTGCTTAAACAGGAAGTAATGGATACCAAAAAAGGTATATATATGTAAAATGAGAATGCATATGTGTGAAAGCAAAAAAAAAAATGTATGTATGTGTAAGGAGAATGTATGTGTGTAAAGCAAGAATATATGTATGTGAAAGGAGAATGTATGTGTGTGAGAGAGAGTAGAAATGTATGTATGTGAAAAGAGAATGTAAGTGCGTGAGAGAGATTAGAAATGTATGTATGTGAAAGGAGAATGTAAGTGTGTGAAAGCAAGATTATACGTATGTGAAAGGACAATGTATTTGTGTGCGAGAGAGTATAAATATATGTATGTGTAAGGAGAATGTATGTGTGTGAGAGTAGAAATGTATTTATGTGAATGGAGAATGTATGTGTGAGAGTAGAAATATATGTATGTGAATGGAGAATGTATGTGTGTGAGAGTAGAAATGTATGTATGTGAATGGAGAATGTATGTGTGTGAGAGTAGAAATGTATGTATGTGAAAGGAGAATGTATGTGTGTGAGAGTGCCAGGATGAATTTTGGCTTGTACGGCCCCCCATATCACTGTGTTACATTTACATCTACAGGGGACCAAGCAGTACGAGCTGGTATGATTGAGTGTAGGTGGGGACTAAGTTTGAATATGTAATTTTGATTATGAAAAATTAGTTTTAATGGATGCAGTTAATGGACACAATCAGGGGAACCCATAACCTTGAATCACCTTATTTGGAACCTTTATTTTTAAAATGTACCTCTTTAATCGACCAAAGGCTGAGTAAACTGAAAAACTCACTCTGACCTATAAATCTTTTAACCTCTGAGAGACAGATCAAGTTGCATTTTTGGAAATGCAGTGCTCTGGCCCATCCCAAATAGATAATGAGTTGAAAATGGTCACAGCCCATGGTATACAGAATTGGAGTTTCAACTGCGGGCGGCAGATCCTTTTCCTATTTGGCGCCTAAACTCTGGAATAACCTACCTAACATTGTTCGGGAGGCAGACCAAAGTCCTTTCAGGCAAGTCGTGCCACTCGGCCGCCATCTTGGCAATGCGTCCGGGCAGCTATTTCAGAATAACAAGACCAGCTCCTATCTAAATGAATGGGCAGAGAGTCAGAACTGCACTTTCACTGGTCACCGGGACATAAAAACAGCATGTATAGAAACAGCAGAGAAATATGATAAAAATCGCTGAAAAAATGTGATGACTTTGCCCAAAAATAAGGTTTAAAACGCCTTTTTCCCCACAGGTTATACCTTTACTACGCATGCGTAAGGGTTCCTCAACTGTGCGCATACGTCAGTGGAACCAGATGATAGGCTTAAATGTTTCCCGGCTTGACTGTTAAAAGCAGATGATTGGCTTTCCAGCGGGAGGGGTGGGACATGTGCACACAACCGCCATCTTTGCTGTTACGGGTTTTCCTTATATAGTTTTATTGAGGATTGAGGAAGTGACATGTCTCTTATAAACTATCTCTGGACAGACACGCTCTTGCAGTTTAAATCTAGATTAAAGACCCATCGCTTTTAAAGGAGCATTGTGTAGGTTCTGAAATTTCTAACCGTTACTGACACCAGTGGCCGTTAGAGGAACTGCAGCCAGTCTCATGCTCGTTCTCAGTGCGCACGCTCTTTTTTTTTTTTTACTTACGAGGAGTGTCCGTGGGTGTCTGAATTGTGCTGGAGGCTGGTCGCTTCTTTCCATCCGCAGAGTCCATTTGAAAACACTATTGCCACTGCTTACTATAATGGCTAGCGTGCCGTACGGTTTTAAGCCCAAGTAGACGAGAACGCGCATGACGTCACATTTTGTGAATTTTCGCGCCAATTCGGGCCCGACTCCTCCGCACACAATTGAGCCTACAGGCTGATAGAGGCAACCGTGGTGGACAGTCGAGGTGTCATTCTTTTTTTTACATCGTGGTTGGCTCATACATGTACAAATGAAAACTCTATCTTAAAACCTCCACATAGCTCCTTTAACCTGGCTTACACATAACATCCTAATATGCTTTTAATATCCAAATCCATTAAAGGATTTTTTTAGGTTGCATAAATTAGGTAAACCGGAACCTGGAACACTTCGCATACCACCCGATGTACTTGCTACATCATTAGAAGAATCTGTAAAGGGTCTACTTTTTTTGGATACAGACATAATAACAACAAAACTTGGTGCACTTATAAAATAAAGATAACAAACAAGGTGTGCTGTCTGCAGACTTTGTCTGCGCTGATCTTCATTTACAAACACGTCATTAAAATGAACTGTAACTCTGTGAATACTCAACGAAGAGACAATGAAGCGCGCGGCTTGAATACGCCCACACAGAAGCAAAAGCAGCTAGACTGTTCTTCAGGTTTTTTAATTTTAATGTTTGCTTAAGAGGAATAAGACATAATCCACCCCAAAAAGATGCGATGTGGTTGAGGATTTGAGAAATGTATTTCCTCAGAAAAAAAAGAATGAAGCACTTTATTCTGCAGAGATCATAAACATGAGTAAGTCTCTTTTTATTTATTTATACACTTGTACTAGTTTTCACATAACGTGTAAACATTTTACTAATTAGACTTTTTCCAAACTATAATTCCTGACTAAATGTATAATCAAGTGAAATATTATGAAGTTTCAATAACAATATACAATACTATACCATTCAAAAGCTTGATGTAAATAATATAAATGGGAAAAAAAATGTAGCGCTATATAAATAAAGGTGACTTGACTTGACTTGACAATAAAATAAAATAAAATAAAAAATACTGAATTTGATTTTAAAGAACTTTAATACAATTACACATTATTTTTATTATTAGTTTAAAATAATTAATGCAAAAGAAAGATCTTTCAATCCTGGCCCATCCCGAATATTTAATGAGTTGAAAATGGTCACACCCCATGTTATACAGAATTGGAGTTTCAATGAAATAATAAAAGAATAATACTGAATTGGAATTTAAAGAGATTTAATAAAATAACACATTATTTGTATTATTATTTTAAAGGAATTAATGCAAAAGAAAAGATGTTTCAATCCTGCCTGTTGTTGTTTTGCTCTGTTTTGACAGCTTGGCACTAAGTATAGCATTTTGTGTTGGGTGGCAATATTAACTTCAAAATTATAGTATTTTAATATATTTTTTTCTAGTATTATATAATATAATGTAGTGTAATATAGTATAGTGTAAAACAGAGTGTATGATACAGTATGAGTATTTCAACAAATTAAATGTATTATTAAAATTTCTATATTATAACTACTTTTTATTCTACTTTAAATTGAAATCCAAATTATGATTTTGCATTTGCTAGACCAAATAAATTTCAATAACTGACCTTAATTTAACTGGGTCACATGATGTGGATAAAAAGAACATTCTTTTGTATATTTGGTGTAATGCAATGTGTTTATATGATTTAAGGTTAAAAAACACATAATTTTCCACTTAATTTACATTATTGTTGCTCCCCTATGCCCCACCTCTCTGAAACATGAAAATTTTTTCAAAGGTTGTTGTTATGAAAAGCGATGTGTATGCTGATTGGCCAGCTATTCAATGCATTGTGATTGGCCGAATTCCTCAAGCGTGTGGCAGAAATAATACCATGTGTAGACTAGACAAAAACAATAAAACCCGTTATAAATTAGACATTTGTTGCATCCAGTGAGGACATAATTGCTGATAATAATAACTTATATTGTCTTTTTACGCGTTGCATTACGTTGTGTATCTGTTACCCGTATCAGGGCTTAGAAGCCTGAATGGGTAAGGTGAATTAACCACTTCTGCCGGCTCTGTAGAAAGATAAATGAAACACTGTGAGACAGGAGTACTGGCTGTAAGCTCCAGCAAAGTTTAATTAACTCTCTCATTTTTCTTAGTTCTCAATGTATTCACAACATTCACAGATTTAACTTTTCAGAACAATTACTTGTTTCTTTGTAACACATTCCATTAAAGAAAATAACTTTTCAATAAAGACTTTTTCCTAAATTACTTTTGTCTATATTTAGTTGTTCTGAAACACATTATAATCAATCACAATACATTGACCTGCTACTGTTTTCACATGTTTTCACATCCTCATGAACACTAATTCCGGTTTCACACTGTCACATAAATGAATCTTGCATTTAGCTTCACAGTAACCTCATGTTTTACATGCAAGACGCCATTTTGCCTCTAGTTCACAAATACATGCACTGCCATTTTGGCTCGAGATAACTCCAGTAGCAAATGTACATTTAACTTGCTTAAACTTTATAATCCAATTACAATCAACATATAAAACACTTTAGGAACATTCCTAAACTCTTCCCAAATGAGTATTTTCTCTCATTTCGCTTTAGATTTACATATTTGTCACTCGTGTGTGATCTGATATTTGACTCATTACTACTGCATGCATCTGAACAAAACTAACAGTCTTTCTCAGTAACTTAACAAAAATCTACATATACATGTTTGAAACACAATTTTTAACACCAGTTTCGACCAGTTTTAGAATAGTTTTTGCTCACCTGTAAAAAGATAAATGAAACGCTGTGAGACAGGAGTACTGGCTGTAAGCTCCGGCAAAGTTTAATTAACTCTGAAGCATCCGGTGCAGTACCTTAATTAAACAGCGCTAAACGCCCTCTACAGGAAACAATAATAAAAGCAACATTTTCTTTACCCACAACAAAGAATGTAACGATGAATTTACCCATCAATAAACAAATGTTGAAGGCATCATTTATGAACAATACAAAATTTTAAAGGGGGTGTCCTTTTTTCCTCTTTAATTTTAACATATATATATTTTTTTTTCAACCTACTACACTCTCCCCTGTTTTTTTTAGATGACTCCTGACATCTGAATAACCTCTGAAAATGTGTTATTTGCTTTCATTCTCTTCTTTGAATCACTACCTCAGTACACCTTATGACAACAAGGGTTGGTGGCCATATACTGAAAGTAATGTGTCCCATTTTGAGATATATATGGTTGTGTGAGTTGAAGTGAGTGTACCTCTGATCTCCAGGGTTGGTAAGATGGAACACCCAGAGTGTCATATGTAAACATTTCTCTTGGTTTTCCCACTCTGTGTCCTTCTCACATTTCCTTCCTCCAACACTGTAGTTCCCCTTTCCATTTCATTTGCTGCAACTCTGACTGTTTCTCCTTCATTCCTTCGCATCTCCTCATCTGGCATCACAGACCTTTGATTTTTCCCAGGAACAGATGGAGACTCAAGAATTTGTTCCAACTCCTGACCCTGGTTCCTTGGTGAATCACCTCTTTCGTCAGGATAAAATTCTGTTGCAGTTGGACGGAGGTAAGAATGGTTTTGGGTTGTTTGACTTTCGAGTTCACTCTCTGTTGGTGGAACTGTCACAAATCTATAGCAAGGTATGTTCGTACGAAGGTTATACCGGTAAGTATGTTCCTCCTCATCTGAGGCATCTGAGTCTGACTCATTCTCCAGCTGATTTCTCACTTGTTTTTTGTGTTTTCCTTTCCTTGTCTCCTTAGCTTCAGCAATGGGATCTTCCAAAGGTAAATCATTGACAGCGAGCAAGAGGTTGCGATGAAGCACTCGAAGGGTCTTGGAACCTGTCTTGGATTGTATCTTGTATACTGGGCTATCACCGATACGCTCTAGGACACGATGTACATCCTTTTCCCAGTATGCACGTAACTTTCCCGGGCCACCTCTTTCCGAAAGGTTTCTTACCAACACCCGGTCTCCTGGTTGAAGAATGACACCTCTTACCGCTCGGTCATAGTATTTCTTGCCCTTTGCTGAAGACTTTTCGACTGTTCTCTTTCGCGATCTGATATGCTTGCCTCATTCTGTCTTCCCATTTCCGTGCAAAAGTTTGTTGATTTGAACCCTCTGTCTTGTTTTCCAGGTTAAACAGCAAGTCGACAGGCAATCGGGGTGATCGGCCGTACAAAAGGAAGAATGGAGAGTAGCCGGTTGCTTCATGTCTGGTACAATTATGAGCATGCACAATGTGAGGCAAGTAGTCCTTCCATTCCTTCTTTTTTTCTCCTCCAGGGTCCTGAGCATTTGCAGAATTGTCCGATTTAACCTCTCCACAGGGTTACACTGAGGATGATATGGTGTGGTTCTGGAGTGGGCTATTCCTGACAACTGTTGTAACCTCTGAAACAGTTGATTCTCGAACTCTCTACCCTGGTCATGGTGGAGTTTTTCAGGATACCCAAAGCGAGGAATGAAGTCCTGGAAAATCTTTTCTGCTGCTGTCTTACCGGACTTGTTTCTTGTAGGATACGCCTGCGCGAAGCGGGTGAAGTGGTCTACCAGCAGAAGAATATACTCACAACCACCCTTGCTTGGCTCAAGATGCAAGTAGTCCATGCTCACCAGCTCAAATGGGGAACTAGATGTAATGGATCCCATGGGTGCTCGTTGGTGGACATGTGGATGCTTTTGTTTTATGCAAGCACACTTAGTTGTTACATACTCCTCAATCTCCTTCCTCATTGAGGGCCAATAGAAGCGTTCACGAGCAAGATGGAGCACTTTCTCCACTCCTACATGTCCCATTTCATTGTGCAACTTTCTAAGTACTGTGGTTGTAAACCGCGGAGGGAGAACTAATTGTCTGGTCTGTCCTGTCTTACGGTACAAGATCCCGTCCTCTAGCTCCAATTTGGTCCATTCAAAGAGAAGTCGCCTTGTTTCTTTTTTCAGGTTATTCTTGTCTTTTTCGTTTGGTGTACAGCCCTGTTCTTTCAACATGATTATCTCACATATCGCTGGATCATCTCGTTGTGCAGCTTTGATGTTTTCAGGAATGACTGTGGAGATGCTGCCCTCAGTGCATATTACATCTTCCCCTGGACTATTGAGCTCTAAGGCGGCAACCCACGGAACATCACTGTCGGCCACAGCTTTACTACCCTGCCAAACAGCAGACACAGTTTCAGGTGATAAGGTTTCTGTGTGTTCACCCATGACTTCAATCAGTTTCAGGGGCTGTCTGGACAGTGTATCGGCATCGACATTGGCTTTACCAGGTCGGTATCGGATGTCAAAGTGAAAGTCCGCTAACTCACCCACCCAGCGCTGCCCTACTGCATTCAACCTTGCTGTGCTGAGGATATAGGTCAGCGGATTGTTATCGGTCTAAACTGTGAATGTTGGAGCATAGTAGAGATAGTCTCTGAACTTATCACAGATGGCCCATTTGAGTGCCAAAAATTCCAGCTTCATTTGAAGCATCGGCGTGTAATACAAAGGGCAGGTCACAATTTGGGTAAGCTAGCACTGGCGGTCTTGAAACATATCGACAAATTTGGAAACCGCATCCTGATGTTCTGCAGTCCAAACGATTGGGGTTCTCGAGTTAAGCTGCCCTTTTTCATTCTTTCTTAGTGTACCTTGACGATTGGGATCTTGGGGGTTTTGCGTACTCTCTCTTGTTCCAGGTGGCGTGAGGAGAAGCTCAAAGAGTGGCTTGGCCAATCTCGAGAAGTCTTGGATGTAAGACCTGTAATAACTCAGGAATCCCAGCAGCGTCCGCACTTCTCCCACTGTGCGGGGTTCCTTATTTTTCAGGGCCCTGACAGCCTCCAAGTCTGCTGGGTCTATCTGGATTCCATCTCCGGACACCAAGCGACCAATGTATCGCACTTGACTTCTAAATAGCTCACATTTTTTTGGTCGAAGCTTAATTCCATGCTCTCTCATCTTACTAAAAACATTTCGAAGATGGTCAACATGATCGCTGAAGGATTTTGAGTAACATAGTACATCATCTAAATAGGGTGCGCAGCACTCATCTCTAATACCCTCCAACACTCCTTCCATGCATCGTTGAAATGCAGCTGGGGCGTTTGTTAACCCAAAGGGAATACGCACCCACTCGTATAGTCCCCATGGAGTGTTAAAGGCAGTGACATGTCTAGAGTCCTCACTCACAAATCCCTGATGGTATGCGCTTCCCTGATCCAGAATGGAAAACCATGAATTTCCCCCAAGGCTATCTAACAGATCTTGAATCCTGGGCAGGGGATGTCGATCAGGGATGGTCTTGCGGTTAAGAGCTCGAAAATCTACACACAAGCGCAAGCTACTGTCTTTTTTCCGAACACATACCACTGGTGACGAATACGATGAGGATGACTTCTTAATTCAACCTCTGTTCAACAGATTTTGCACATAGTCTTTGACCTCCTTATAAAGGGGTTTTGGGATGGAATTATAACACCTCTGGACTGGTGTATCATCTGATAAACGGATTTTCAACTGCAGATCGGGAATACACCCGATGTCTCCCTCATCCTGAGCAAACACATCTGACTCCTCAAACAACATTTTCTTCACAATATCTTGTTCTTGTTTATTGAGGTGTTCAAGATCAACAGGTGGGTGCCATTTTTCTCCAACTCTCCTCTCATGATGTTCCCTTTTACAGACATCGTCCGCTGATGTGAGCTGGGATGAACACAAAAGCGCACCATTGATCTGTTGATCTGGATGTGAAATGCTGGAGGAAGAGCAAACTGGTCTAATTTCACTGATGGGTTCAATATTACCTAAGACAAGTCTCTGAGGTAGGTAAATGTTATGGTTTTGTAGAATTTTGAATTGGAATTTTCACTGTCTTTGAGGCACCAGGAGGCACATTTACAACAGCAGGAAATAACTCCAACCCTTCGGGGATGAAACTTTCTGACGCTGGTTCGAACATCATGGTCCCACCCTTGTGCCCTGTTCTTACCCTGCATTTTACCTCTAGGACCTGACCACAGGGGATGGTTGTTCCTGACTTCCCATTCTTTACTATACAGCTGGCAGTACATTCTTGGAGGAGGTTAGAGTTCACTGTGGACACCAAGGTTTCAGTGGCACCTTTTTGCATCTGCAAAGCTTCAGACAGCAGATCAATTAGGCTCATGTTATTTGCACAGTCATAATTCTCCCTTATGATCTCCTCAATTACATTGAACCCAAGCAGCGGACAGTCCATGCATTTTTGACTCACCAAAAGGGGCACTTGGATGGCGATTTTGTTTTGTTTGCCACTTGTGATCTCTAATAAAACCTTAACCCACCCATCAAAGGGTACAGCTGTCCCATTTGCTGCAGTGACGTGTAGCTGGTTATCTGCTAATAGAGATTCTAGTGGTTGGATTTCGATGTTTGGTAGGTTCTTCTTTAGCCACATCTGTCCAGCCATACTGATCTGAGCTCCACTGTCCAAAAGCATTTGAGTCTGGACACCATTTAAATGGCAAGTTATCATGCAGCGACTGCCAATCAGCTGTGCGACACGTTTCCCTCCAATTTCCTTTGCTCTGCTGGATGTGTTCTGTGTTACAGGTTGCTCGCCTCTGGGTGCATGGAAAGAAGGTTGGGACCCGAGATCTTCTCCGGTCACTGGTGGTCCCTCCCCAGTGACCTCCTCTCTTTTAACGCCCGACTTTTCATGAGACAGCCCACAGCTCGGTGCCCTGCTTGACCACAGAAGAAACAGTGAGTACATACTTCAACATTTTGGGATATACACTGTTGGCATTTACCCTTTGCCTCTGATTTTACTGGTTGTTGTGCACTTGCAGCGATAGTTTGGGTTTGCTGTTGAACACCAGGGCCCATTGACATGACAACTTTCTCTAGATTCTTCGTCAATGCAGATACTTGTACAGAAAGTTCATGAATGGCATCACGATTGGCTCTAACTTCGGCATGATTCAGTGAAGAACATTGCCCCTTCACATCCTCCTGCTGTGTCACACTTGTAATTGTGACTTTGGATTTGTAGGTGTGACCTATTCGTTTTTGTCTTTCAGTTTCCTCACTAACAGACTGTGTAATCAGTTCTAGGATCTGATCATCTGAGGTTTCCTGTGTACCTATTGCTGCTTTAATGTCCCTCCGGACAAATGTGTATTTTTCATTCAGACCCTGATACAGTGAGTGTAGAAAAACACCTTGGACCAGTTTACGGTCATACTGAAACTCAGATTCTGTTTGTTCTGAAGCAAACAACACCCTCTGCTTAAGCCCCATTAACCTATACATAAACTGTTGAGGGGATTCTTTGTCCTGTTGTTTTGCATTGCTCAGCTCCTGAAATAATTCAGTACTACTTTTGTCCCTAAGGTGAGCTCTAAGGAACCGTTTCAACTCAGCTACGGTAAGGCTGTCTTTTGTAATAAGCATCTCTTTGAAGGTACCAGGTTTGATAACCTTTAACACTGTTCGAATAATTCTGACTCTGAGAAATTTTCTGCTATACCTTCATCAATTTGCTTACAAATGCTGTTGAAACTCAAGTCTGAATTTAAATCGGAAATTTTCCCACCGTAAATTTTGAACTCTCTACGTGGCAAATATGATGCAACATCAGAGAATTTGATCAGACCAGTCATTTGTTCAGACACTCTAGGCAGTGGAACAGTTTGTTCAGCTCTTGAATGTGATGTCAGACCTGTAGTTTGTGCTACCTGCACCCTTGCAGCCGCTGATGTCGATGCAGGTCGCGATACCAGTCCCACAGTCTCTTCATTTTCTGCGACATCCAAAGCAGAATCTTGTTCTGTAGCAGTCAACTCACGAACGAGGTCATGAAGGGTCAGCAAACGGGCCATTCCTTGGTCCTCTAGACTCTGCAGTTGTTCTCCTCGCATGAAATCAATGATGACGTCGTAGAGTTCCACTTCTGTTGCATCCCCGTCTGGGACCCCCTTTTCTCCTTCCTCCGCACAACACAGGGCTACCTTGTAGAGTGCTTTGCAGTTCGAAGAGCTGACCAGCAGGTGGAGCTGCTTCTCGATTTCCCACCGTAGTTCTCGAAGAGTAGCCATGACTGGACTGCGGGTGTCTGCCGTTCAACTCGCTGGTCTGGGACGAATGACGTTTAACCACTGTGGTTCTTTGTTGATCAGCACCCGACCACCAGGTGGCGCTGATCCCGGATGAGCCCCCAAATTGTTACCCGTATCAGGGCTTAGAAGCCTGAATGGGTAAGGTGAATTAACCACTTCTGCCGGCTCTGTAGAAAGATAAATGAAACGCTGTGAGACAGGAGTACTGGCTGTAAGCTCCGGCAAAGTTTAATTAACTCTCTCATTTTTCTTAGTTCTCAATGTATTCACAACATTCACAGATTTAACTTTTCAGAACAATTACTTGTTTCTTTGTAACACATTCCATTAAAGAAAATAACTTTTCAATAAAGACTTTTTCCTAAATTACTTTTGTCTATATTTAGTTGTTCTGAAACACATTATAATCAATCACAATACATTGACCTGCTACTGTTTTCACATGTTTTCACATCCTCATGAACACTAATTCCAGTTTCACACTGTCACATAAATGAATCTTGCATTTAGCTTCACAGTAACCTCATGTTTTACATGCAAGACGCCATTTTGCCTCTAGTTCACAAATACATGCACTGCCATTTTGGCTCGAGATAACTCCAGTAGCAAATGTACATTTAACTTGCTTAAACTTTATAATCCAATTACAATCAACATATAAAACACTTTAGGAACATTCCTAAACTCTTCCCAAATGAGTATTTTCTCTCATTTCGCTTTAGATTTACATATTTGTCACTCGTGTGTGATCTGATATTTGACTCATTACTACTGCATGCATCTGAACAAAACAAACAGTCTTTCTCAGTAACTTAACAAAAATCTACATATACATGTTTGAAACACAATTTTTAACACCAGTTTCGACCAGTTTTAGAATCGTTTTTGCTCACCTGTAGAAAGATAAATGAAACGCTGTGAGACAGGAGTACTGGCTGTAAGCTCCGGCAAAGTTTAATTAACTCTGAAGCACCCGGTGCAGTACCTTAATTAAACAGCGCTAAACGCCCTCTACAGGAAACAATAATAAAAGCAACATTTTCTTTACCCACAACAAAGAATGTAACGATGAATTTACCCATCAATAAACAAATGTTGAAGGCATCATTTATGAACAATACAAAATTTTAAAGGGGGTGTCCTTTTTTCCTCTTTAATTTTAACATATATATTTTTTTTTTCAACCTACTACATATCACACTGTGTAATCATAAAACCATGTCATAAAACCACGGCAAACAACAAGCACTACTCTACACTGCTCAAAACTCACATTTGAATAATAATTGGCAAATTCTTTAAATATGTAAGCGTACTAAAAGACTGTGAGTCAGAAGCGCCAGGCTGTCCTTGCAAAGTTAAAACTGCCCCACTTTATAGAAACAGACACCGCCATTGTAGGCTAATTTTACAGGAAAAAAAGTTGACTCTTAACTTTTATAAAGGATATCTTTTTGGATTTGAGACTTTAGTCTTCAAAACTTTACAGATCTTCTTTATGCACCAAGAGATTGTAACACTCCAAACAGAAAGGGAAAGTTTAAATCAAATCATATAACTAGTTTAAAGGAGAATTAAGAGAAATTCAAGGGGCATTTTAGTGCAATTCTGAATGATACACAACCCTTCTTTCAACACCAGATCTAAACAGATCCTCCCCAATCCCCAAAGTCGCTGGTGTATATTTGTAGCAATAACCAAAAATACATTGTATGGGTCAAAATTATAGATTTTCCTTTTATGACAAAAATCATTAGGACATTACATGAAGGTCATGTTCCATGAAGATAATTAGTTAATTTACTACTGTAAATATATTAAAACTTAATTTTTGATTAGTGATATGCATTGCTAAGAACTTTATTTGGACAACTTTAAAGGAGATTTTCTCAATGTTCCAATTTTTTGCCCCCTCAGATACCAGATTTTCATATAGTTGCATCTCAGCCAAATATTGTCCTATCCTAACAAACCACAAATCAATTGAAAGCTTATTTAATCAGTAAATTTCGACCCTTATGACTGATTTTGTGGTCAAGGGTCACATTTGTCATTTGCTTTATATGCACATACCTTTCAACTGATATTTCAACTGAAGCTTATATAAGGGAAAGTAAAGTGTTCAAATATGTGATATATATTTTATGTTTCACTATGAACATTATATTATGTATATCAGAAAACCTCAGTAACTGAAACATTATTACAAATCCAGCTATTACCAATCAATGAAATATTGAAAATAAATTATGCAATTTCTCATAGCATTTACTGTAAAGTGACCCCAAAAAAGGATTTGTACACATTTTAAATATTATAATTGCCAACAAAATGCCAAGCCTAGTGATAAATGAAAAAAAACATGGACACTGTCAGATTGTCTGATATTCTGTAGGAGAAATATGTTTTGTAGTTAATGTGATGAACTAATGTACACATGTGGTTACTTTAAACACCTGTGTGAATTTGACAGAAACTGACTTCAAGTGTCTATTAAGGCTTTGGGGCACACAGTATTGTTCTCTTTTTTATATTTGTCATATAGAGTAAGTCATTCTTTCACATTCATAAGTCATCTTCATTAGTCTTATTATTATTCAGGGTTGTGTATAAAGGCAAGTGAAGGGACATTCAGAATAGCGTGGAGCGTGTGACCCTCAATCTATGACAGACTGACAAAGCCCAATATCTAAAAATGGAAGCTGAGCTGTTTATGACAACTCGCCGAATGAGCACGGGAAAACTTATCAATTTTATGACAGCTCTAAATCAGGTTGTTACAGAGAAATTTATCGTCCCATTCTTGCGCTGCTCAAAAGCGTTACAGAGGTTAGACAAAAGCGTGGCGAAATAATCATCTCAATAAGCCACGGAACATGACCTGTAAAATGATTAGGAAAGGAATGACAGAAATATTCCAAGAGCCGCTAGAGCTTCGTGAATTTACAGCTTTATTAGATTGTCTGTCTGGCCATCTCTACAGGCGCTTACTGATGATTTGAGGTGAACGGAGGGTAATGGAAAAACTTCAAATATATTGGTCATATTTACTAAGGCTTCCAAAAGAGCAGAACATGGTACAAGTGGTGTGTGTCCTTTAAATGAGTTTGGATTAATTCTACCATCTTGACATGATCTTAGAAAAGAACAATTTCAGAACAGAAAGCAATGATTGAAATCTTTTCAGGAGAAAAAAATACTTTGTGTACAGACACACAAAGGTTTAGCTTTCATAGAAGCATGATTTCATCTGCATTTACAACCAAATAGGTTCATCAAATAGAAGCAGAAAACTGAATATTTACATGAAAGGCTGTTCTTGGTTGAGACAGACAGCCTGATGGAACAGAGTTATTTTGGTGACACAAGTATCCTGCCTAGGGAGAAATGAATCACATGGTGATTCAAGCAACTGATCAGAGACAAGCATGCAACTTTAACCTTTTCCCATCTTTACCACAGACGAAACACAGTGAGTGATCATTCTCACAATGAAACAATCATGCAAAATAAAATAACAAAATTAAAGTCAACAACTGCAGACTACAGAGGGTGGTCCGGACTGCTGAGTGAATCATTTGTACAAAACTCCCTACTCTCCAAGAACTGTACTTATCCAGAGTGAGCAAAAGAGCTTTCAAAATCACTCTGGACCCTTCCCATCCAGCACACTCCCTCTTTGAACTGTTACCGTCTGGTCTGCACTACAGATAATTGAGCACCAGAATGGCCAGACACAGAAACAGTTTCTTCTCTCGGGCAATCCATCTTATGAACACTTGACAATAATTGTGGTACACACAACACTATTTATACAATTGCATACTTATTTATCTAACACACATACTTAGTTTACATTTAGAATTTGCATATAATATACCTGTACATACAAAACTGTATGTTTTAATATACTTGTGCATACAATTGTCATTCTGTATATTGTTATGCCTTATTTACTTATTTTATCGTCTGTGTTTGTGTCTTGTCACTGTCATTCTGTTGCACTGTGGAAGCTTCTTTCACAAAAACAAATTCCTCGTATCTGTAAACATACCTGTCAATAAAGCTAATTTTGATTCGGATTCGGATAATAAAGGTTGGGAATGCATGGGTACATCATGATGGAATTTTCAGTTTGGCTGAACTGTCCCTTTAAAAATAAAGGGGCTTCACACTGACAGCAGTTTGCACCATTAAAGTGACCAAAAGTTATTCAGTGAGAGTTGGCAATTTCTGGTGACTATTGGCCATTCACTAAAGGTGAGGAGACACAATGCAACATCAAACAATGAGCAGATGTCATTGCTGAGTCAAGTGAGACTCACATTTTCACACAAGGCTACAAAGAAGAGAATGTCATAATTTGCTTAGTTGAGAGGAAATTAACAGGGATGTTAATGATTTATGTGACGGGTTCTAGTCATTTGCAGCTGGACAGCTGCAATTGTCTCGTTCTGACTACAGTAAGGACCATATTAAAGGATGTCATGGGCTCAGGGGTGTAAATTTGGCACAAATGCTTTATATCCTACAAATGAATAATTAAGAAGCAATAAATCAAGACTCGATTGGCATAATGAGCACATGGCTCTGAAGAGGCATGACATCTGAGTTTTAAGAATGAAACAATTCTTACATGGCAAGTGAATTTTAAAATTCAAATAGTGTCAGGACAAGTTAATTGTTGTGTTGCCATGACAAGAATAAATTACATTAGAAAATATATTTAAATAGGATTTTTTTTTTTTTAATTAGAAATATAAATGTTTTTACTATATATTTAATAAAATAAATGTAGCCTTGGTGATCATAAGTTACTTCTTTGAAAAACATACGTTAAAAAAACAGCAGAAGTGTACATACAAAACTGAATATTTGGCAATACAAATCTAAAACAATTCTGACAAAAACATTATTTTGGGTGGTATTATTTGTACCAAAAAATGGGACTCCAAATGTTATTCTGCCCAAATGAATAAAATTAATGCATTCATGAGAGGGTCTAAAGGTGAAACGGCAGTAGACTGCAAACCCAAATCTGAATTTTAAAAGATGCAGAGAACTATATTTTATTTATGAAACGAACTGAGTTCACAACCTGATTTTATGATTATGGCTAACTGTTTCCCAAGATACCTAAATGGTATTCAACAGATACAATTACATTCCTCTAATGAGGAAAAACTGAATGTTCTTAAAAAGCAACCTCAGATGTGTTAGAAGAACAAGCTCCATATCTGAAAATGGATGTCCTCCACTCATAGACTTTATTAACCTTTCTATGCGTGTCAGAGTAATATGTGCAGCACGGACGACACGTTGGCATTTGTATTGGCCATATAGCGACGCCTCCTCTAAATGCCACAGCTAATGAAGCCTCCAACTGATGGCAGTGAGGTTCACAGATAATAACCCACAAGCCTACTGTGGGTACAAAAAAAACGATGTGTGTGTGTGTGTGTGTGCATGTGTGTGTGTTCATTCTTGTAGAGGTTACTAGGTTGCAATTCTGTTACAAGATGAATGCTAAGGAGGTAGCCTATTTTTGTATTTCTTGCTTATACATTTCCTGACCTAATGACAGAGGTCTCACTGAGAGCTTTCCAGGTTCATCTCACAATTGTTTAAACCTCACATAACCCTGTCATTAGCTACATCTTACCAGAACAAATCCAAAGTACCATATAGATCAGTATAAACAAGTGATGATACAACAAAAAAGAAAACAGTTAAAATAAAAACAAAAACAAAAGAAGAATAAAATTAAAGTGTTTCTTAATAATTATGTCAATATGTTAATAAATAATTACCAAAGTTTGAAAGAGAAAACTTTACTGGATTTAAAACCTTAACATTTTGTGAGGAAAGTAAGTGTAGTAATTTAGTGTAGTTTACTACTGGGATTGTAGTAAACTACACTATAATCCAACATACCCTTCCTCCCCAAGCACACAGCACTAACAGAACAAATAGCCCTCCAGTTGAAAACCATGGTTTCGGAGATCATTTCAATATCACAGAGTTACAGTTTGAAATGCTCAGCACGTGTTAGCGTTAGCACATGAGATGATTATGGATACCGGCTCTCTTTTGGAAAGGATCGATCAAATTCACAGCCCTTACAGTCTCTCTGAGTACCTATCAGACTGTCATTGCATATCTCTATGACATATTGATTGTAGCCAGAAGGAGTGGAGGTGTATAGTCTGAAGATGCAATTTGGTATTAGGTGTTCAATAGTTGGAAACTTTACTGCAGCACTGAAACATCTGGACCATGCTATTAAAGGGATAATTTATCCCCAAAACATGTAAATGATGTCATTATTTATTATTAGTGTTCCTGTAGCTCAATTGGTAGAGCATTGGGCTATCAAGAGCAAGGTTGGGGTTTGATTCCCCAGGAACACATGATAGGTAAAAATTGATAGCCTGAATTCACTGAAAGTCGCTTTGGATAAAAGCGTCTGCTAAATGCATAAATTTAATTTTTAATTTAATTTATTTGCTAACCCTCATAATGTTCCAAACCTTTCTTTGATGGAACACAAAAGGAGATGTTTAGTAGGATGTCCAAGCTGCTCTTATCTATTCAATTAAACTGAAGTGGATCTGTGATTGTCATACTAAAAAAAAAGACAAGAAAAAAAAATCATAAAATTGGTCACATGCATTTGGAAGCATATATAATATTTAAGAGCTACAGAAAAGGTGTAGATTTCTGTTTTTTTTTCCCACAAAGCAATGGTAACAACTATAGTATACTATACACTAAGCATGGTCTAATATGTATGGAAAAGAGCAGTGCCAACATTAAGTGCGATAGAAAATAAACATGTTTTTTTCCCTCAATAAACTCCTAATATGATACTTATTAATAGTTATTAAGGTTGTTGTTAAATAGTTAAATTAGTTATGGGGTGGAATAAGGGATCTAGAATATGGTCATGCAGAATAAAGCATTAATATGTGCTTTTCTAATAAACAGCCAATATGCTAGTAATATGCATGCTAATAAGCAATTATATAATAGTGAGAACTGATCCTTCAAAATAAAGTGTTGCAAAAGTTACATTACATAAAGATAGCAGTTTGGAAACTTTAAAAGGTTAGTTCAATAGCATTCTGCCTATTCTATATAGTGGAGTGATTGAAATGAGGCTTAGTATTTGAAAACTGAAAGAAAAAAAGTGGTTTAGACCCAAACTGATCACAACATTTTGATCAGTATTTCAGTGGATCTAGCAATCATCTCACTTACTGAGTTAACCTACAAATGTTATGCCCTAGAGCATAGCAAGAAAAACCTGTTGATTTAGGGACCGCCCCCTCCCTTCAGAAAAAAATGCCCTAAATCAACATTATATAAGAGCAGTTGAAGGTTGTCTTATTTTTATAGTTTGAGCATTTTTTTTATTAAAAAGCATGTTAGCTCCAACCCCTAAATAATATTTTGACTTGTTTTGTTGCATTTGTCTCTTTTGTTTATAGTCCTATGGATTTTGTCTCCTTCACGAGGGCTATACATTGAGAATGCCCTGGAAAACTCTTTGAATTAATGTTAGAGAACCATCATTTTGTTCTATAACAAAATAAGGGACATAATGAGGCAGTTTTTCAGGAGGCTTTAAGACCCATTCACCCCAATAATGATAACTATAAAGAAACTATAATTATTATATTTGTGTCCACACCAATTTACAATAATATTCTGTTTAATCTTTTGTTGCACATCAGCTAAAAAAAAATAAAACAATTCTGAAAGTGATTTGAACATTATCGTTTGAACATTATTAAAGTTATTTTTGATCTTTTGAGATAAGATTTATGTTGTGTACTATTAAAATATACTGTAAAGTTCAGAACAAAATGTAGTCTTCTACTTGAGATAGACCTGTCATTTTTGTGGTCAGAACATATTACAGATGCTCCACTTTATCCTTATTTGGGATGGAAAAAGAAAAGTTGGTTAATTAAGTGAAAAATGTGAATGAGCCCCAACTGTAGGGTGACCATATTTTAGTTTTCCAAAAAGGGGAAAGTGGGAGTGTGCGGGCACTATGGTGTGGTTGGTTTGTAGTTAAAGTAGTGCCCAAAGTAGCGCACTGGCCATATCGCAAATATCAAAACTCAAAATATGTAAATTCCATAGGCAGAGGTGTAGCAATAGGGCAGACTATTGCCGACAGTTGACCATTTGAACAATCGGATATGTTATTATTAATATAACAGGGAGCAATATATCTGCATCCCCCCTAGGGGGCCCCCTCTCACGTTACGCTGGATGTGCTTGCTTTTTCCTCATGATGCGTCAGCCTCCGTTTTCAAACCACCACAGCGTTTACTCGTGCATTTGCTAATTTAAACACGACTTATCCGTCTGGCAGCCAGAAGCAGGGAAAAAAAGAAGAAGAGGAGGAAAAGATGAAACATTACAGCGTTAAATGATGGAGATAAGATTGCCTTAAGGATAATTATATGACAAACAAATGTTTTTGTTGTTAACTGCAGCTTATTTACGTTTAATTATTTGCAAGATGAATTACTGGTTACTAATAGGGTTACTTGGACAGGTTAGCTAGGGTTGCATCTAGCAGCAACATATTAAGTAGTGTTTAGCAGATATTAATATAGGCTGCAATAGAATAGGTGGTACCAGGAAAGACACACACATCACCAGCGTCACCACTTGGCAAGTTTTGGTACCAGGGTTGCAAACTTGTCACCTTTCTGTGAAATTTTTTACATTTCCAGGCAGTAGTCTCACCTCAATTCTGATTCTGAGGAACAATTCCACTCATTCTCTAGTATAGGAGAGGAACATTTTTATAAATGTGTTAAATCATCTAAACCGCAACATGTATCTTAGACCCTATTCCATCTTAGCTCCTAAAAGAGGTGCTTCCAGAATTCATAGATCCTCTTCTGACTATTGTTAATTCAATATTGTCATTAAGATATGTCCCCAAAACCTTCAAACTGTCTGTTATTACGCCTTTCATAAAAAAAAAAACAGAACTTGACACCAAAGAACTAGTTAATTACAGACCAATCGTGAATCTGCCTTTTCTGTCCAGGATACAAGAAAAGGTAGTATCCTCACAATTATATTCCTTAGAGAAAAATTTTATCTGTGAGGATTTCCAGTCAAGATTTAGACAAGTATCATAGTACTGAGACTGCTCTGTTTAGTTACAAATGAACTGCTCTTATTATCTGATCATGGTTGTATCTCTCTATTAGTGCTATTGGATCTTATTGCTGCATTGACCACAACATTATTTTTAATAGACTATGTAATGAATTAAACCTTCATAATCATCCGGAAGAAGGAGGCGGGAACCGGCGGACAATCAAATGAAACTTTAATAATCACAAAATAAACAAAACAGCGCACCAGCCCCTCACGGACGACTGATGCGCACAAAATAAAAATCAAAACACAACTAAAAGCCCAGGCCTGGTCCTCTCTCGTCCTTCACTGTCGTCGCTCCAGTTTTATATCCTTCCATCTCCTACGTGGGACTCGAGACCGGCAGTGGGTCGCAGGTGTCACTGATTTCCCAATCATTGCCGGCCTCCCTCCTTGTTCCCACGTCCCTCGGCCCCGCCCCACTCGCCACAGACTACAAAACTTTTTTGGCATTAATGGAAGTGCATATGACCACCATCAATTTATAGTGAATGAAGAGGTATCATATCGATCACAAGTGCAGTATGGAGTACTATGGCCATTACTCTTCACACTTTACATGTTACCCTTGGGAGATATCATCAGGAAACTCGGTGTTAGCTTTGGATGATGAGTAATTTCTTACTGCTAAATTCTGAAAAAAACAGAGGTGTTAATTATATGACCTAAAAACTCTGCATGTAATAACCTAGAACACTGTCTAAGACTTGATGGCTGCTCTGTCAGTTCTTCGTCATCAGTTAGGAGTCTAGGTGTGCTATTTGTTAGCAATCTTTCCATAGAAAGCCACATTTCTAGCATTTGTAAAACTGCATTTTTCTATTCTTAGAAATATATTTAATTTACGACCTATGCTCTCAATGTCAAATGCCGAAATGTTAATCCATGCATTTATAACCTCAAGGTTTGATTATTGTAATGTAATAGTAATGGGTGGTTGTTCTGCACGCTTACTAAACAAACTTCAGCTGGTCCAAAACAAAGCAGCTAGAGTTGTTACTAGAACCAGGAAGTATGGTATATTAGCTATTAAACATTGTATAGATTTTAAAATGTTACTTATTACCTATAAAGCCCTGAATGGTTTAGCACGTCAGAGTTTGAACGAGCTCTTGCTACATTACAGTCCGGCTGCGTTCTCAAAACTCTGGCAATTAAATAATACCTAGAATATAAAAATCAACTGTGGGCGGCAGATTCTCTTCCTATTTAGCACCCAAACACTGGAATAACCTACCTAACATTGTTCGGGAGGCAGACACACTCTGTCAGTATAAATCTAGATTAAAAACCCATCTCTTTAACCTGGTTTACATATAATACACTAACACATTTCTAATATACAAATCCGTTAAAGGATTTTTAAGGCTGCATTAATTAGGTCAACCAGAATTTGGAACACTTCCTATAACACCCGATGTACTTGCTACATTGTTAGAAGAATGGCATCTACACTGACAAACGCTGACAAACCTACGGCCTGTCCCTCTGACCTCTACTACTACGCTCTCTATTCCAGTTGGTCTCTGGAACTGCCAGTCTGCAGTTAACAAAGCAGACTTCATTTCTTCTCTTGCTACTAATTCCGGTCTCAACCTCATGGCCCTGACAGAGACTTGGATCAAACCTGAAGATACTGCCACCCCTGCAGCCCTCTCCACTAACTTCACTTGTTCCCACACTCCTCGTACCACTGGGAGGGGTGGAGGGACAGCTCTCCTTATATCAAAAGAATGGAAATTTGATCTTCAGCCATCACCTACAGGTACTGGTTCATTTGAATCACATGCCATTACTGTAACCCACCCTGTTAAAATCCACTTTGTGGTCATTTATCGTCCCCCAGGTCAATTGGGAAATTTCTTGGAGGAGTTGGATGTGCTGCTATCAAACTTTCCTGAAGATGGTACTCCTCTGGTACTGCTTGGTGACTTCAACATCCACCTAGATAAACCCCAGGCTGCTGACTTCAAAACTCTGGTCTCCTCATTTGATCTCAAGCTAGTGTCTACTACAGCGACTCACAAATCAGGCAACCAACTGGACCTCATCTACACGCGCTGTTGCTCTGTGGACAATTCTTCAGTTGCTCCACTGCACACCTCAGACCGCTTCCTCATTACTGCTAACCTAGCACTTACTCCTGAAGTGCCTCACACTCCAACGCAGGTCACCTTTCGACGGAACCTACGCTCACTCTCTCCATCTCGCCTATCTTCTGTGGTTTCATCCTCGCTTCCTGCACTCTCTCAGTTCTCTGCTCTGGACACGAACAGCGCTACGGACACTCTTTGCTCCACTTTAACATCTTGCTTGGACAACTTTTGCCCACTGTTGTCTAGACCAGCACACACTGCCCCATCTGCCCCCTGGCTGTCTGAGGTTCTCCGTGAACATCGCTCTAAACTCAGGGCTGCAGAGAGGAAATGGCAGAAATCAAGAAACGCTACAGACCTCAGTGTGTATCAGTCTCTCCTCTCTTCCTTCTCTGCAAATGTCTTCACGGCTAAAACATCCTACTACCACAACAAAATTAACAGCTGTTGTGACGCTCGGACACTCTTCAAGACTTTCTCTTCTCTTCTTAATCCGCCGCCACCACCTCCTCCATCGACTCTTACAGCGGACGACTTTGCAGTTTTCTTCACAAATAAGACAAGATCCATCAGCGGCCAATTCTCCACACCGCAGACTGAGGACAACTTCACAATGACCGACGCACACTCTTTCTCCTCCTTCTCCCCACTCTCAGAGATGGACGTCTCCAAACTTCTCCTGTCCAATCATCCTACTACTTGTCCACTTGATCCGATCCCCACTCACCTCCTTCAAGTGATCTCTTCTTCAGTCATACCTTCGCTTACTCACGTTATCAACTCCTCTCTTCACTCTGGAACATTTCCCTCAGCATTCAAGCAGGCTCGGGTAAGCCCACTGCTCAAGAAACCATCTCTGAATCCAGCGCTTCTTGAAAACTACCGGTATCCCTTCTTCCATTCATTGCAAAGACACTTGAGCGAGCTGTGTTCAACCAGTTTTCTATGTTCCTTGTACAGAACAACCTCCTGGACAGCAACCAATCTGGCTTCAAAAGTGGCCACTCAACTGAGACTGCTCTGCTCTCGGTTACTGAAGCCCTGCGACTAGCAAGAGCAGCTTCAAAATCTTCGGTACTCCTCTTACTGGACCTTTCTGCTGCTTTTGACACTGTTAATCACCAGATTCTCCTGTCCACCCTCAGAAAGATGGGCATCTCTGGAACTGCACTCCTGTGGGTTAAGTCCTACCTCTCTGACAGATCCTTCAGTGTGTCTTGGAGGGGTGATGTTTCAAAATCACACCACCTTGCTCCTGGGGTTCCTCAAGGCTCAGTACTTGGACCACTTCTCTTCTCAATCTACATGACATCATTAGGATCTGTCATTCAGAAGCATGGCTTTTCTTATCACTGCTACGCTGATGACACCCAACTCTACCTCTCATTTCAACCAGATGACCCGACGGTAGCTGCTCGCATTTCAGCCTGTCTGAGTGACATCTCTAGCTGGATGAATGACCATCACCTTCAGCTTAACCTTACGAAGACAGAACTCCTGGTGATTCCAGCTAACCCATTGCTTCATCACAACTTCTCTATACAGCTGGGCTCATCAACCATTACTCCTTCGAGGACAGCAAGAAACCTAGGAGTTGTGATGGATCATCAGTTAAGCTTCACAGACCACATTGCTACAACTACCCGGTCCTAAAGGTTTGCCTTATACAACATTAGGAAGATTAGACCCTTCCTGTCAGAGCAAGCAACCCAACTTCTTGTCCAAGCTCTTGTTCTCTCCAGACTGGACTATTGTAATGCTCTCCTGGCGGGCCTTCCTGCATGTACTGTCAAGCCTCTGCAATTGATCCAGAATGCAGCAGCGAGGGTTGTCTTCAATGAGCCAAAAAAAGCTCACGTTACTCCTCTCCTCATCAGGTTACACTGGCTACCAGTAGCTGCTCGCATCAAATTCAAGGTACTGATGCTAGCCTAGAAGACGACCACTGGCACGGCACCAACTTACCTAAACTCATTGGTTAAATCTTATGTGCCCTCCAGAAGTTTGCGCTCTGCAAGTGATCGACGCCTTGTGGTGCCATCCCAAAGAAGTTCAAAATCACTCTCACGGACCTTTTCCTGGACTGTGCCCAGCTGGTGGAATGACCTCCCAATCTCAATTCGTACAGCTGAGTCTTTACTCATTTTCAAGAAACAGCTAAAGACTCATCTTTTTCGCCTGCACTTAACCAACTAACACTAGCACTTTTCCTTTTCTTGTCTTTTTAATTAAAAAAAAAAAAAAAAAAAAAAAAACCTACTCTTGTTGACCTGACTGCTTCTATTGTTCTCATTTGTAAGTCGCTTTGGTTAAAAGCGTCTGCTAAATGATTAAATGTAAATGTTAAATGTACACTAATATTAGTCTTTTTCTCTCTTATTCCGAGTCACCAGATCCAGTCTGAATCCAGATCAGATGTTCACTGCAGTCACCCAGATCCAGTACGTATCCAGCCCAAATGATGGATCAGCACAGAGAGAGGACCTCTAAAGTCCTGAAAGTCAGCACAGACCAGGACAATTAGATAAGCCCCAGATTCCCTGTAAAGAAGTGAAGTGAAGTGAAAGTGACATTCAGCCAAGTATGGTGACCCATACTCAGAATTTGTGCTCTGCATTTAACCCATCCAAAGTGCACACACAGAGCAGTGAACACACGCACACACACTGTGAGCACACACCCGGAGCAGTGGGCAGCCTTGCTCAAGGGCACCTAAGTCGTGGTATTGAAAGTGGAGAGAGAACTGTACATGCACTCCCCCCACCCACAATTCCTGCCGGCCCGGGACTCGAACTCACAACCTTTCGATTGGGAGTCCGACTCTCTAACCATTAGGCCACGACTTCCCTTCAACCTGACCTGTAAAGGCTGTCTCAGACAGCCTCCGGGACAAGAGCACAGGAACCAGTTGAGTCCTCCGCACAATGTGACTGAAATTGAACTTCTGGTTTCATCTGGCCAGAGGAGAACTGTCCCCCCAACCTGGTTTCTCCCAAGGTTTTTTCTCCATTCTGTTATGATGTTTTGGTTCCTTGCCGCTGTCGCCTGTGGCTTTCTTAGTAGGGGACACTTCATTTCCAGCGATGGGGAGTCCTCTGCTCCACCCTGGTGGGCTCCAGTTCCACCTGCTCCACCCTGGTGTGCTCCAGTTCTGCCTGCTCCGCCCCGGTGGGCTCTAGTTCCGCCTGCTCCACCCCGGTGGGCTCCAGTTCCACCTGCTCTGCCCCGGTGGGCTCTAGTTCCGCCTGCTCCACCCCGGTGGCCTCCAGTTCCACCTGCTCTGCCCCGGTGGGCTCCTGTTCCGCCTGCTCCACTCTGGCTTCCTGCTCTGCCAGCACTGCCTTGGTCCACGGTAAATCCACTTCCATGTGGACCTGGACCTCCATCCCTCCCCCTGTTCCGCCTACACTCCACCTCCCACCTGAACTCTGGTCTATTCTCAGTTAGGAGTGTCTTGAAGCCACTCCTTGGGGGGGGGGGGCTGGGGCTATGTCATGATCGTCAGCTGAAGTGCCCATGAACTCATTAGAGGGCACACCACTCAGGACTCAGAATCCCATGCTTAGGGCTAATCACCACCAGGTGTTCCCCATTACCACTTCCCTATATATACTGTGTTTGGACTCTCAATAATTGCAAAGTCTTGTTTAGTTCTGTCTGGTATTTCCGAGCTTTTTCCTGTGTTTGTTCCTTCCGTGTTTGATCTTGGATTGTGAATATCGACTGTGATTCTCTGCTGCCTGCCCCGACCTCTACCTGGTATTGTTACTGATTTCTGGATATCCCTTGACACACTTGATGCTGTTTCTGATTTCTGCCTGTCTGACCACTCTATAAATAAATAATGCAATTGGATCCGAACGTCTCTGACTCCACGTTACAATCAGGAACTGTCATGCTGTCTGGTCTCTGTTTCCCTGGGTGTCGACTAGTGGTCTCACTTCCCCATAGGCACCTCACCACAGGAACTACAATTCCCACAAAGCCTTGTCCCTTCATCACAGTAATTGCACTCCTGTTAATTGCACTCAGGTGTCTTCACTTGATAGTCATTACCCTGCCTATATAATCCGGTCTGTTTCCATTTGTTTTCATGGAGTCCTTTCTTTCCGTCACCCAGTTTCCTCATCTTCCGAGTTCCTCGTCTTCCAATTCCTGTTCCCGTTCCTGTTCCTTTCCTGGTTGTTTATTTGTTTGATGGATTTATGGTTTTGACCCCGGCTTGTTGAATTTCTCCTTGGATTACCCATTAAAACCCATACTGCGATTGGATCTCTCGTCTCCTGCGTTTCACTGGGTTTCCGATCGTAACAGGAACTCTATTCCAGAGTTTGGGAGCCAAAAAGAAAAGGCTCTACCTCCTTTAGTGGACTTTGCTATCCTAGGAACTATGGATTGTAGCATGGTGTAAGGCTAGTTAGGTACACAGGAGCTTAACCATTTAGGGCCTTGTAGGCAAGTAATAATAATTTGTAACTGATACAGAACTTAATAGGTAGCCAATGCAGAGATTGTAAATTTGGGGTAATATGATCATATTTTTTTGACCTGGTAAGGACTCTAGCTGCTGCATTTTGGACTACCTGTAGCTTGTTTATTGAAGATGCAGGACAACCACCTAGAAGTGCATTACAATAGTCCAGTCTAGGTCTAGGTTAATGAATGCATGAACTAGCTTTTCTGCATCAGAAATAGGTAACGTTTCGTAGCTTGGCAATGTTTCTAAGATGGAAGAATGCAGTTTTTGTAACATGGGAAATATGGTTTTCAAAGGACGATGCTGTCTAATATAACACCCAGATTTTTGACTGTAGAGGAAGTAACAGTACATCCGTCTAGTTGCAAACTGTAGTCTACTAGATTCTGTGTACTGTTTTTTGGTCCAATAAGTAATATCTCTGTCTTATCCGAATTTTAGAAGTTTCATCTGGTCTAGTTGAGATATATAGTTGAGTATCATCAGCATAACAGTGGAAACTAATCCTTTATTTTCTAATAGCATTACCAAGGGGCAGCCTGTATGTTGAAAATAGAAAAGGACCTAGGATATATCCTTATGGCACTCCATATTTTACTGGTGATAAATGAGATGACTCCCCATTTAAATAAATAAAATGGTAGCAATCGGACAGGTAGGATCTAAATCAACTTAGAACCTGCCATTGAATACCAGTGTAGTTTTTTAATCGATCTATGAGTACGTCATGATCTATGGTGTCGAACGCAGCACTAAGATCAAGTAAAACTAGCAATGAGATGCAGCCTTGATCTGACACAAGAAGCAAGTCATTTGTAATTTTAACAAGCACAGTTTCTGAGCTATGGAGGGGCCTGAAACCTGACTGAAATTCTTAATACAGATAATTTTTTTGCAGAAAGGAGCACAATTGAGCAGACACAACTTTTTCAAAAATTTTAGACATAAATGGAAGATTTTAAATGGGCTTATAATTTGCCAGTTCACTAGGATCTAGTTGTGATTTCTTAATAAGAGGCTTAATAACCGCATGCTTGAATGGTTTTGGGCATTTTGATAAATGCAGGGAAATAGTTAGGCTGACAGAGAAGATTTCAGAATTAGAGACACGCATCCAAACTTTAATTGAGGACAGTAAGAATGTTAGGGCTCTAGATACGGCTTTGGATGCGTCTAGCTCAGGGTTTCCTGTACATTGTTCGGTTCCGGAAACAGAGCCCCTGCAGCAGGGTAACTGGGTGACAGTGAGGCAGCGTAGTCGTGGGTCAAAACAACGCTCTTCTGTTCCGATCAAAACATTAAACAGGTTCTCCCCACTCAGTGATGCACCCACTGAGAAACCTGATGAAAGTGCTCTAGTTATTGGTGATTCTATTGTACGGAACGTGAATATAGAGACACCAGCCACCATAGTCAAATGTTTACCAGGAGCCAGAGCGCCTGACATCTTGGCAAATTTAAAAGTGCTGGCTAATGCTAAACGTAAATACAGTAAGATTGTTATTCATGCCGGCGCTAATGATGTTCGACTTCGCCAGTCGGAGATCACTAAAAATAACATTAAAGAGGTGTGTGAACTTGCAAGCACGATGTCAGACACTGTAATATGCTCTGGTCCCCTCCCTGCTTACCGTGGTGATGAGATGCATAGCAGATTGTCATCACTCAATGGCTGGATGTCTAAGTGGTGCCCACAGAATAACATAGGTTTCATAGACAATTGGACGAGCTTTTGGGGCAAACCTGACCTGTTTAAAAGAGATGGTCTTCATCCCTCCTGGGGTGGCGCCACTCTTCTCTCTAGAAATATGGCAAATAGTCTTAGTGTTTATACTTGACTAACTGGGGCCCAGGTCAGGAAGCAGACAGACTGGCTAAACCGACCGTCTGCTAGCTGCCTCCCGTCACAGAGGTCAGTTAATTCTCAGCACATAGAGACTTTTTCACCTAGATATCACACTATAGAGACTGTGTCTGTTCCCCGAACTAGAAAAAACAAAAAACGTCCAAACCAAGTTAAGATTAACAATTTAATTGAGGTTCAACAAATAAAAAACAGAAGCAATATGGATAAACAAATGATAAAGCTTGGCTTATTGAATATCAGATCCCTTTCTACGAAAACACTTTTTGTAAATAATATGATCACTGATCATAATATAGATGTGCTCTGTTTGACAGTAACCTGGCTAAAACCTGATGATTACATTATTTTAAATGAGTCCACCCCCCAAGATTACTGTTATAAACATGAGTCGCGTCTAAAAGGCAAAGGTGGAGGTGTTGCTTCAATTTATAACAACGTTTTCAGGATTTCTCAGAGGGCAGGCTACAAGTATAACTCGTTTGAAGTAATGGTGCTTCATATAACATTATCCAGAGAAACAAATGTTAATGATAAATCCCCTGTTATGTTTGTACTGGCTACTGTATACAGGCCACCAGGGCACCATACAGATTTTATTAAAGAGTTTGGTGATTTTACATCCTAGTTAGTTCTGGCTGCAGATAAAGTTTTAATAGTTGGTGATTTTAATATCCATGTTGATAATGAAAACGATGCATTGGGATCAGCATTTATAGACATTCTGAACTCTATTGGTGTTAGACAACACGTTTCAGGACCTACTCATTGTCGAAATCATACTCTAGATTTAATACTGTCACATGGAATTGATGTTGATGGTGTTGAAATTATTCAACCAAGCGATGATATCTCAGATCATTATTTAGTTTTGTGCAAAATTCATATAGCCAAAATTGTAAATTCTACTTCTTGTTACAAGTATGGAAGAACCATCACTTCTAACACAAAAGACTGCTTTTTAAGTTATCTTCCTGATGTAACCAAATTCCTTAGCATATCCAAAACCTCAGAACAACTTGATGATGTAACAGAAACTATGGACTCTCTCTTTTCTAGCACTTTAAATAAAGTTGCTCCTTTACGCTTAAGGAAGGTTAAGGAAAACAGTTTGACACCATGGTATAATGAGCATACTCGCACCCTAAAGAGAGCAGCCCGAAAAATGGAGCGCAGCTGGAGGAAAACAAAACTAGAGGTATTTCGTATTGCTTGGCGGGAAAGTAACATGTCCTACAGAAAAGCATTAAAAACTGCTAGATCCGATTACTTTTCTTCTCTTTTAGAGAAGGAACAGGAACTCCGAGGAACAGTTCCACTCACTCTCTACCATTGGAGAGGAAGAATTGTATAAACTTGTTAAATCATCTAAACCAACAACATGAATGTTAGACCCTATACCATCTAAGCTCCTAAAAGAGGTGCTTCCAGAAGTCATAGATCCTCTTCTGACTATTATTAATTCCTCATTGTCATTAGGATATGTCCCCAAAACCTTCAAACTGGCTGTTATTAAGCCTCTCATCAAAAAACCACAACTTGACCCCAAAGAACTAGTTAATTATACACTATACATTATACACTAATTATATAATTATCTCGAATCTCCCTTTTCTGTCCAAGATACTAGAAAAGGTGGTATCCTCTCAATTATATTCCTTCTTAGAGAAAAATGGTATATGTGAGGATTTCCAGTCAGGATTTAGACCGTATCATAGTACTGAGACTGCTCTCCTTAGAGTTACAAATGATCTGCTCTTATCATCTGATCATGGGTGTATCTCTCTATTAGTTTTATTGGATCTTAGTGCTGCATTTGACACAATTGACCACAACATTCTTTTGCATAGACTTGAATACTTTGTTGGCATCAGTGGAAGTGCATTAGCATGGTTTAAATCGTACTTATATGACCGCCATCAGTTCGTAGCAGTGAATGAAGATGTATCCTATCGATCACAAGTGCAGTATGGAGTACCTCAAGGCTCAGTACTAGGGCCGCTACTCTTCACGCTTTATATATTACCCTTGGGAGATATCATCAGGAAACATGGTGTTAGCTTTCACTGTTATGGTGATGATACTCAGCTCTATATTTCTTCGCAGCCCGGTGAAACACACCAATTTGAAAAACTAATGGATTGCATAGTCGATATAAAAAACTGGATGACGAGTAATTTTTTACTGCTAAATTCTTAAAAAAACAGAGGTGTTAATTATAGGACCTAAAAACTCTGCTTGTAATAACCTAGAACACTGTTTAAGACTTGATGGTTGCTCTGTCAATTCTTCGTTATCAGTTGGGAACCTAGGTGTGCTATTTGATCGCAAACTTTCCTTAGAAAGCCACGTTTCTAGTATTTGTAAAACTGCATTTTTCCATCTCAAAAATATATCTAAATTACGGCCTATGCTCTCAATGTCAAATGCAGAAATGTTAATCCATGCATTTATGACCTCAAGGTTAGATTATTGTAATGCTTTATTGGGTGGTTGTTCTGCACGCTTAGTAAACAAACTACAGCTAGTCCAAAATGCAGCAGCAAGAGTTCTTACTAGAACCAGGAAGTATGACCATATTAGCCCGGTCCTGTCAACACTGCACTGGCTCCCTATCAAGCATTGCATAGATTTTAAAATATTGCTTATTACTTATAAAGCCCTGAATGGTTTAGCACCTCAGTATTTGAATGAGCTCCTTTTACATTATAATCCTCTACGTCCGCTACGTTCTCAAAACTCAGGCAATTTGATAATACCTAGAATATCAAAATCAACTGCAGGCGACAGATCCTTTTCCTATTTGGCGCCCAAACTCTGGAATAACCTACCTAACATTGTTCGGGAGGCAGACACACTCTTGCAGTTTAAATCTAGATTAAAGACCCATCTCTTTAACCTGGCATACACATAACATACTAATATGCTTTTATTATCCAAATCCGTTAAAGGAATTTTAGGCTGCATTAATTAGGTAAACCGGAACCGGAAACACTTCCCATAACACCCTATGTACTTGCTACATCATTAGAAGAATGGCATCTACGCTAATATTTGTCTGTTTCTCTCTTGTTCCGAGGTCACCGTGGCCACCAGATCCAGTCTGTGTCCAGATCAGAGCGTCACTGCAGTCACCCGGATCCAGTACATATCCAGACCAGATGCTGGATCAGCACCTAGAAAGGACCTCTACATCCCTGAAAGACAGCGGAGACCAGGACAACTAGAGCCCCAGATACAGATCCCCTGTAAAGACCTTGTCTCAGAGGAGCACCAGGACAAGACCCCAGGAAACAGATGATTCTTCTGCACAATCTGACTTTGCTGCAGCCTGGAATTGAACTACTGGTTTCGTCCTGTCAGAGGAGAACTGGCCCCCCAACTGAGCCTGGTTTCTCCCAAGGTTTTTTTCTCCATTCTGTCACCGATGGAGTTTCGGTTCCTTGCTGCTGTCGCCTCTGGCTTGCTTAGTTGGGGACACTTCATCTACAGCGATATCGTTGACTTGATTGCAAATAAATGCACAGACACTATTTAACTGAACAGAGATGACATAACTGAATCCAATGATGAACTGCCTTTAACTATCATTTTTGCATTATTGACACTGTTTTCCTAATGAATGTTGTTCAGTTGCTTTGACGCAATGTATTTTGTTTAAAGCGCTATATAAATAAAGGTGACTTTGACTTTGACTTGGGCTTATTTATTTATTTATGTATTAAAATGTCATGACACTTTGTGACTTCCTGCACTTGCTATAGTTCATAGTAATTTTATAATAAATCCAAAAGCAAGATGTAAAAAAAAAAATAGGGAGTAAACTTGTGCATGCTAATGTGCATGCTACGGAGTGATCTTCTGCTGCCATCTAACGGATATAATGGTAATTTCATGTCCTTTTCATTTTAAGTCTTTGTTTTCTACCAGGAGACAATTTTTTTCTGTCTTCTTCATGAATGAAAGTGAACATTTAAAGTGAATTTTAGCAGAGTTAATAATAATAATAATAATAATAAAGGCTTTAAATTATTATAAGTGTTTAAAAAATGTAGGATTTTATTTTGAGGGGAGGTTCTCGTCATTGTCACCCATCCCTGGGTACTGGGTCTTGCTGCCAGTGGGAAGTCTACGAATCAATAGAAATAAATATCCTTACATATACTTAGTTGACATTATTTATTTAGCTCTTCTACATTAAAGTGTCCCTATTATGCCATTTGTATGGTTCCTAATCTTGTTTTAGGATTACATGCATGCAAGGTCAAAAAATGCTTTTTCTCAAAATATGCATTTATTATCACCTAATTTTCCAGCGATGACAACATTCCAGCCTGCTCTGCTCTGATTGGTCAGATGGCCTAGTCTGTTATGATTGGTCTACTGCATACAGCAGTGTCGGAAACAATATACCTATTTCAATAGTTCTGTTTTTTGAACGCTCTATAGAAAATATAAACATCTATTACTTAACATACTTACAGGTTGTGATTCAGTGGAACAGCTAGTCAAAATAAATCGGATACTGACCCATCTTTCAATAGCAGTCATTTTGTAGTCAGTAGAATGATGTGTTTGTGGTTGGGGTCAAGTTGTTTGTGGCCGGTCAACGTAAAGCATAGGTGTGCATTATGCAAATGTGTTACCCCTGACGTGTTGCCGTCAAGGAAGTAGGATTCAAATTACTACTGACTCGTCTAGGCTGTACGGAGTCGATTCTATATTTTGGGAGGCAATAACTTTATTTATTGTGCACTTTCAGCTTTACATACAGCTACATTACACACTGCATGAAAGGAAATATTGGAAATGGCATAATAGGGGCAGTTTAAATTAGTTGAGTTAACAACTTGAGTTGTCAAATAAAAAATGAGCTGATAAAAACATACTTTAGGTCAACAATGAACTAAGAGAGGCTGTCAGCACTGGCACTAATTTCAACTGAACAGAACATATGGAGGTCTTTGGATATGGAGGACATAGTGACAGAATTGGCTATAGCTAAGGCTCTTAAGCACCATTTTTATGGTGACAATCCATTATTGTAAATATGAAGATTGTACTGTATCTTCAAGATTGTATTTGTATAGTATTGTATCTTCTGCCATAAAGATGAGGACTGATATTTTGTTAAACAATAAGAATTTTTTTTTCTATTATATGTGTTCTTACTACATTTTGTATGTTATATAAATATATGTCTAAGTAACGAAGATATATTAACAAAATAATCTTTTAAAAGGGCCTCATCTATTAAATTTTCCTGGGGCCCCCACTTCATCTTGGTTCACCTCTGTCCATACCTAAAATACATATTTTACAGTAACTGTTATGCATATTGATCATAAACCCAGATAAAAAGTTTCCTTCCATTGGCCCTCCTTCACAAAACTTAACAGCACAGTTTTATCATAGGTAGAATGCAAAATTAATTAATGCAACATTTTAAGCCTTTAACCCATGGAGGGTAATCAAACCATGGCAACAGTTTAAGAGAAATTTTATCCCAATTCCATCAAGAAAAAACTGGACTTGATCATGCTAAATTGCATCCAACACGAGCTACAGGAGTCAGATTTGACAGATCATGCTGGAAGATTTGCTGCTCAACAGATCCTGAGCTTATTGACAAATATCTGATCTTCCTTCCTGAAATCGAAAGTGAACAGCCAGCGCTGATTCAAAAGAGATTAAAAATATTCTGCATATTGATGGCGTCTCCCTGATGCATGAAATGTATAGGCAATATTAGAATATTTGCTGGAGCACTTTACAAAAAATCAAGGGAGCAGACGGTAATGGTCCAAAATTCTGCAGGATGGGGAAACAAGAGGAAAATAATCCCTCGCAAGTCTCTTATACAAAAAGGCATACAATGAATGGTGATTGTAGAAAGCAAAATCAGAAACCAGGACATTTTGGGCAATTCAGGTATCCCTGTGGGACACATTTTTTAAGACCAAACAGAGAACATGTCCGGGAAAAATAAGACATACTGTATGGTCACCATACCCAACTGGATGTTTAACGTTGTTACAGTGATAAAATATTTGGTGATATGTAAGTCATCATCTTTGATATTTACTTTAGTCACTATGAAAATGCCCCAATTATGGGTAATGAAAGGTTCATATTTTAGTTTTGGGAGTCCCCAACAACAGGTTGGCATGCATGCAAAGTCAAAAAATATTTTCATTGTCTTATAATATGCATTTATTTTAACCTTATTTGCTAAACGACTCCCAAACTATTAACTCAACCATTAATTTTTCCAAACCCTTCTTTTGTGTGACGCTAATCTGATTGCTGCTTTGTGTAAAGCGTTACCAGGGAAACCCCTATTCTTTACGCTCCAAATGAGACACAGAGTGGCAAAGAATGAATTTGCAATTTCATTCAGACCAAGACGAAAAGACCAACAAGTGGGTTGGCAATATGCTAATGTTTCATGTTTACCAAAACATGAAAAGGCTTGGGATTTGTTTTAAAAATGACTCTTTCAATTATTTAGAGTCGACTTTCTTTTGAGAGACAATAATTTTATACACAGTGTACTTTCGGATTAAAAATTTTGCAGGATGTTTCCATTCACTGTGTTACACACTGCATGAAATGTAATTTTCAAAAATTCCATAATGGGGCACTTAATGGGGCACTCAATATATTTACAGACATTAATCAGGGGCTTGGCTTTGGTTTTGTTGGTCACACTTTATTATCGCTATTAACAAACCGTTAACTACAACTTTTGCCTAAATTAACTCCTAATTTGCTGCTTATTAATAACTAGTAAGGGTAGTGGCTAGGATTATTGATGTGGTCTTACAGAATATGTGCTTTAAAATTGCTAATAGCCAACATAAATAATTGGCATGCTAAAAAGCAACTAATTAATGGTGAGAATTGGTCCCTATGCTAAAGTGTTACCAGTTCATTTCATTTCTATTTTGTTCATTTATCATTCCTGAAGCATTTTGCTAGTCATACCTTTTAGTAAATAACAAACACTGACTGCAGTGTGTAAACACTGAGCATATGGAAAGACACATGCATATACATCAAGATTAAATGTGAATGCATGCATGAAGAGACACACATGGATACGCACAAAGAGTATACAGAAAGTTGAACACACAGTGTAACAGATGTTCACTCACACATCTCATACAGCATCAAACATGATGCAAAGAGAAGGGAACAACATTCTGCAATTAGATTTGTTCTCACAGATTTACTACATAGAGAGAGAGAGAGAGAGATACTGACAGTACAGGGATAGAAGCGAGCGCTGTACATTTGACATTTGATTGTGTTTGTGTATGAAGAGCTGCAGTCAAACCACAGCAGCTGCTCAAAGCAACTGGAGTGGATCCGAGCTCCCAATGGATCCACTGACCAGCTTAAAAACACATATCTCTGTGTCCTAAAAAAAAAAAAAAAAAAAAAGTGATTTTTACTTCAAATGAAAGAATAAAACTTTGTCATTTTAATGCTTCCGCATGAAAATTATATTTCACTAGCTTGAAAATAAAAATCTATATTTCCACTTGTTACTACAAACTGATAAGGAAAAGAAGTGCTGACTATTAGACTGCATGCTATTCATACTGGTGCATCTCAATAAATTAGAATATCATGGAAAAGTTAATTTATTTTAGTAATTCAACTCAGATTGTGAAACTTGTGTATTAATATATTCAATGCACACATACTGAAGTAGTTTAAGTCTTTGGTTCTTTTAATTGTGATTATTTTGGCTCACATTTAACAAAAACCCACCAATTCAATCTCAACAAATTATAATATGGTGACATGCCAATCAGCTAATCAACACAAAACACCTGCAAAGGTTTCCCGAGCCTTCAAAATGGTCTGTCAGTTTGGTTCACTAGGCTACACAATCATGGGGAAGACTGCTGATCTGACAGTTGTCTATACGACAATCATTGACACCCTTCACAAAGAGGGTAAGCCTCTTTTGAAAACCAAAGTCACTGCACCCGTTTACCAAAAAATTTGGAGTACTTTATGCTTCCTTCTGCTGACCAGCTTTTTGAAGATCCTGATTTCATTTTCCAGTAGGATTTGGCACCTGCCCACACTGCCAAAAGCACCAAAAAGTTGTTTCAATGATCATGGTGTTGATGTGCTTGACTGGCCAGCAAACTCTCCAGACCTGAACCCCATAGAGAATCTATGGGGTATTGTCAAGAGGAAAATTAGAAACAAGAGATCAAAAAATGCAGATAATCTGAAGGCCACTTTTAAAGAAACCTGGGCTTCCATACCACCTCAGCAGTGCCACAAGCTGTTCCTTCCTGTGTGTTCCAGTGGAAAAAAAAAGACTGTTCCTTGTAAATGCTCCCATGTCTCCTCATCTCCTACCCCAACGCTGAGGGCAGGCTTCAACTATAACTATAGTCTGAATTAATGGTGCTTCATATAACATTATCAAGAGAAACAAATGTTAATGATAAATCCCCTGTGATGTTTGTACTGGCTGCTGTATACAGGCCACCAGGGCACCATACAGACTTTATTAAAGAGTTTGCTGATTTTACATCCGAATTAGTGCTTGCTGCAGATAAAGTTTTAATTGTTGGTGATTTTAATATCCATGTTGATAACGAAAAAGATGCATTGGGATCAGCATTTATAGACATTCTGAACTCTATTGGGGACAACACGTCTCAGGACCTACTCATTGTCGAAATCATACTCTAGATTTAATACTGTCACATGGAATTGATGTTGATAGTGTTGAAATTATGCAGCCAAGCAATGACATCTCAGATCATTATTTAGTTTTGTGCAAACTTCATATAGCTAAAACTGTAAATTCTAACAAGTATGGTAGAACCATCACTTCTACCACAAAGGATTGCATTGTAAGTAATCTTCCTGATGTATCCAAATTCCTTAGCATATCTAAAACCTCAGAAGAACTTGATGATGTAACAGAAACTATGGACTCTCTTTTCTAGCATTTTAAATACGGTTGCTCCTTTACGCTTAAGGAAGGTTAAGGAAAGCAGTCTGACACCATGGTATAATGAGCACACTCACAGCCTAAAGAGAGCAGCCCGGAAAATGGAGCGCAGCTGGAGGAAAACAAAACTAGAGGTATTTTGTATTGATTGGCGAGAAAGTAACCTATCCTACAGAATAGCATTAAAAACTAGATCTGATTACTTTTTGTATCTTTTAGAAGAAAATAAAGACAACCCCAGATATTTATTCAATACAGTGGCTTAATTAATGAAAAATAAAGCATCAGCAAGTGTTGACATTTCCCATCATCACAGCAGTAATGACTTTATGAACTACTTACTTCTAAAATCGAGACTATTAGAGATAAAATTGTAACCATGCAGTAAAGATCCCCTGAGAAACAGTTCCACTCATTCTTTACTATAGGAGAGGAAGAATTGTATAAACTTGTTAAATCATCTAAACCAACAACATGTATGTTAGACCCTATTCCATCTAAGCTCCTAAAAGAGGTGCTTCCAGAAGTCATAGATCCTGTTCTGACTATTATTAATTCCTCATTGTCATTAGGATATGTCCCCAAAACCTTCAAACTGGCTATAATTAAGCCTGTCATCAAAAAAACACAACTTGACCCCAAAGATCTAGTTAATTATAGACCGATCTCGAATCTCCCTTTTCTGTCCAAGATACAGTACTAGAAAAAGTAGTATCCTCACAATTATATTCCTTCTTAGAGAAATCTGTGAGGATTTCCAGTCAGGATTTAGACCGTTTACGGCCTATGCTCTCAATGTCAAATGCAGAAATGTTAATCCAGGTGTGTATGACCTCAATGTTAGATTATTGTAATGCTTTATTGGGTGGTTGCTCTGCACGTTTAGTTAACAAACTCCAGTAAGTCCAAAATGCAGCAGCTACAGAAACAGGAAGTACGACCATATTAACCTGGTCCTGTCAACACTTCACTGGGTCCCTATCAAACATCGTATAGATTTTAAAATCTTGCTTATTACTTATAAAGCCCTGAATGGTTTAGCACCTCAGTATTTGACCGAGCTCTTGTTACATTATTATCCTCCACGTCCACTGCTTTCTCAAATCTCAGGCAATTTGATAATACCTAGAATATCAAAATCACCTGCGGGCAGCAGGTCTTTTTCCTATTTAGCACCCAAACTCTGGAATAACCTACCTAACATTGTTCGGGAGGCAGACACATTTTGCAGTTTAAATCTAGATTAAAGACCATGGTATAATGAGCACACTCACAGCCTAAAGAGAGCAGCCCGGAAAATGGAGCACAGCTGGAGGAAAACAAAACTAGAGGTATTTTGTATTGATTGGCGAGAAAGTAACCTATCCTACAGAATAGCATTAAAAACTAGATCTGATTACTTTTTGTATCTTTTAGAAGAAAATAAAGACAACCCCAGGTATTTATTCAATACAGTGGCTAAATTAATGAAAAATAAAGCATCAGCAAGTGTTGACATTTCCCATCATCACAGCAGTAATGACTTTATGAACTACTTACTTCTAAAATCGAGACTATTAGAGATAAAATTGTAACCATGCAGTAAAGATCCCCTGAGAAACAGTTCCACTCATTCTTTACTATAGGAGAGGAAGAATTGTATAAACTTGTTAAATCATCTAAACCAACAACATGTATGTTAGACCCTATTCCATCTAAGCTCCTAAAAGAGGTGCTTCCAGAAGTCATAGATCCTGTTCTGACTATTATTAATTCCTCATTGTCATTAGGATATGTCCCCAAAACCTTCAAACTGGCTATAATTAAGCCTGTCATCAAAACAACACAACTTGACCCCAAAGATCTAGTTAATTATAGACCGATCTCGAATCTCCCTTTTCTGTCCAAGATACAGTACTAGAAAAAGTAGTATCCTCACAATTATATTCCTTCTTAGAGAAATCTGTGAGGATTTCCAGTCAGGATTTAGACCGTTTACGGCCTATGCTCTCAATGTCAAATGCAGAAATGTTAATCCAGGTGTGTATGACCTCAATGTTAGATTATTGTAATGCTTTATTGGGTGGTTGCTCTGCACGTTTAGTTAACAAACTCCAGTAAGTCCAAAATGCAGCAGCTACAGAAACAGGAAGTACGACCATATTAACCTGGTCCTGTCAACACTTCACTGGGTCCCTATCAAACATCGTATAGATTTTAAAATCTTGCTTATTACTTATAAAGCCCTGAATGGTTTAGCACCTCAGTATTTGACCGAGCTCTTGTTACATTATTATCCTCCACGTCCACTGCGTTCTCAAATCTCAGGCAATTTGATAATACCTAGAATATCAAAATCACCTGCGGGCAGCAGGTCTTTTTCCTATTTAGCACCCAAACTCTGGAATAACCTACCTAACATTGTTCGGGAGGCAGACACATTTTGCAGTTTAAATCTAGATTAAAGACCCATGTCTTTAACCTGGCTTACACATAACACAATAATAAACTTCTAATATCCAAATCCGTTAAAGGATTTTTAGGCTCCATTAATTAGGTAAACCGGACCTGGGAAAACTTCCCATAACACCTGATGTACTTCCTACATCATTAGAAGAATGGCATCTATGCTAATATTAGTCTGTTTCTCTTTTATTCCGAGGTCACCGTTGCCACCAGTTCCAGTCTCTATCCAGATCAGAGAGTTACTGCAGACACCCGCATCCAGTACGTATCCAGACCAGATGGTGGATTGGCGCCTAGAAAGGACCCCCTGAAAGAAAGCGTAGACCAGGACAAATAGAGCCCCAGATACAGATCCCCAGTAAAGACCTTGTCTCAGATGACCACCGGGACAAGACCACAAGAAACAGGGGATTCTTCTGCACAATCTGACTTTGCTGCAGCCTGGAATTGAACTGCTGGTTTTGTCTGGTCAGAGAAGAACTGGCCTCCCGACTGAGCCTGGTTTCTCCCAAGGTTTTTTCTCCATTCTGTCACAAATGGAGTTTTGGTTCCTTGCCGCTGTTGCCTATGGTTTGCTTAGTTGGGAAAACTTCATTTACAGCGATATCGTTGACTTGATTGCACATATACTATTTAAACTGAACTGAGATGATGACATCACTGAATTCAATTATGGACTGCCTTAACTGGCATTTTACACTATTCACACACTGTTTTCCAAATTAATGTTGTTCAGTTGCTTTGACACAATCTTTTTTGTTTAAAGTTTTATATAAATAAAGGTGATTTGACTTGTAGCAGCAATGTGACACAACTGTTTTCAGCATTAATAATAATAAGCGCCAAATCTACACACAGTATGATTTCTGAATTACCATGTGACACCAAAGAGTAATGATGCTGCAAATTTCAGCTTTGCAATTGCAATACATTACAGTCCAATTACAGTACATTTGAAATATATTAAAATTGTACTACTTTATATTGTAATATTCTATAAAACCATTGCTTTACTGTATCTTTGATCAAATAAGCAAAGCATTAGCTGTTCTTTCAAATAAATAGAAACAAAAACCATACCAACCCCACACTTTTGAATGCTAGTTTTTATGACTGCAACTTGAAAGTGAACCAATGTACAAGACCTTGACTAATTCAGATGAATTAATTACATCAGTATATCAGTTTCAAATCAATTATTCATTGGTGTGATTTTGAGGAGCTTACCTGCATGGTGCCAATTAGAGGAAGTGTTCATGTTTCACACTCACCTGTCTTCTTTAGAGTGTAAGACTATATTGAGATGCCAAAGATGTCTCATCAAGGTGTCTCAAAGGTCAACGCTCCATGATCTGCAAGAAACCAACTTTCTGTTGCTGTGGCAATAAAAGGTGAAGTGTGTGTGTGTGTGTGTGTGTGTGTGTGTGTGTGTGTGTGTGTGTGTAAGATAAGGAGTGGCCTGTTGCCAGGACCCCATCACCACCTACAACTTTTTGAACCAGCTCTTCTTTATTTCACAGATTCATGCAAGACTGCGTTTAGACAGGATGCTGCTGTCGGCTTCTCATGCATCTTTGTACACAATCACTTGAGCTTTCATGGAGGCCTTTTTTTCTGGCAGTGAAAGATGCTCTGTAAAGTGTCATGTGTAGAGCTGACAGCTGAACCTGCAATTGTACCAGGCGAATGTCAGCACAGCTCAAACGTCAGTTCAGTACAGTATATGCTTCTGTGTTTTTGTGTAGGATCCATATGGCTTCAAACAGATGTTTTCCCTCAGGACACAAAATGTCTATAATGTGTTGAAAAGTTCTTGCACCGTCAGTTTTAGTTTTTCAAGGACTAAGGCTTGTTTCTCAAGGAATATGGGCATAAATGTGTGCATGTGTGTGATCTTCAACTCTCATAAGAAACACATCTGTCGCATCAAATTAAAAGATTTAACTTTCATTTAGTTTAAATACAAAATTAGAACATTTAAGCCTCTGGTGGGAATAGAATCTATGTGTAAAAGGAAAGTCTGCCACCTTTTGGTCCATCAAAACCCCCAATTTATGCTGAGAGTAGTAACCAAGGCATTGTTAAATGGTTGCTAGGACAGTTATTTACTTCCCGAGCCAGGTCAGTTGAGGCCATCTCCAAGTCTCTATTATATTCTGATCTCTAGAGTTGGGCATTCTTTCAAATTACTGTGAAAAATATTCCTCCTGATATATCATTTGCAAAGGAAAAATAAATGTAATTTTAGATGTCTTAAAAAAAGTAATAACATATCTCTCCTCAAGACATTTCACTAAAAAACATATTTGCAGTCTAATCAAATGAGTCAAGAAAGGGATGTTAAAAACAAAGGCACTTATTATTAAATGGTTCATTCATCACACTAGAAAATGAATGTCAAAGTGTATTGCATTGTGAGATACAGTATCTCATACAGTGTGCTCTAGTTACCGTTGCCAAATGTAGTGGGTTTTCATGGTATTTCAGGCGCCAGGGGTGTAGAAACAATTTTTACAAATTAAAATGTAATAAAGTTTAATTTGAAAGTTTTCTATCATTCTTCATTTGAAAGTATCCGTGGCAGCTAGGCAGAGACTCCTTCCTACGCTCCTGCAGAAATTTCACATACTGTAAATAATAGACTGTACATACAGAAGAAACTAGAAACAGCATATGTCTGATTGGCGCCTTTCAAAACTAAAACCACTTATCATTTCTCCCAATTCACAGGTGTAAGTTGCTTAAAAATCTTTTCTCAGAATGAGTTTTTTACTAGGATAACCATGAATAAGACTAACATGCTAATGCTGCATAACTGACTATTGTACATGTAGATGCTTATATAATGGACTTTAAGGATGTACGTGGTTAGAGTTTATAGTGTTTATAGAATAGCTAAGGATTTTGACTGTTTGGCAATGCAGTACACACACATATATACAGTGACAAGGGAATATATTCCTATCACTGTATTCCAGCCTACCTAAATAGGCTGCTAACTTCTAATGCAACATCTTTGGCACACATAGGATTATAGGTAAATTTACCTTTAACTATACGTTTTTGCAAAACTCCAAATACATACAAGTGCATACACTAATATATTATTGATTGTTTACAAATTGTTGATTAATAAAACTTATTTTTGCACAGTACATTGCACGTTACTATGTTATGACCTGAAAACACTTTCACTTTCATGATATGTAAGCTAATAGGGTTTTTTTTTTTTTTTGCGTCTCATAACCAGCTCCATATGTAAGGCTTTTCTTGTATAGTAAACTTGCTCATTAGCTAACAGTGTACAACATTGCCCTTGTGATTGCTCAAGTATGATTTCCGTGAAAAACAAGTCACAACACTCAAAGATGAAATGAATGATGATTTGTAGAGGGAAGCTAAAATGTCATGGTTGCTTCAGCAAATGTGTTTTTATTTTACATTTGCTTTTGTTAACAATATTGCATTTAGGTTTATTGTGGAGTGTAGGTGGTATTTTTTAAAGTGAAATGAGCATTAATCTTTGTTCAGTACATACAACATTATAAACATTGCCATATTCATGTTAATCTGTTATAAATAAAACTAAACACACTTTTAGCACCATAATTACTGCATATTTCACTTTAAAAGTATCAAGAAATGTGTATTGTGATAGCATTTTTCAGAAATGTCACCAAAGGCATGCTTTTCCAATGAGCCTGAGTCATCTTTCACATATTCTGTATTAGCAACCCCACAACAACAGATTATATATAGCAAACAAATAAAATATGAATTAAAATTCAAAAGCCAACCTTTCATTTAATTTGCCATTTTGGATGATTTGATGGGTGAAATGAGTGAATTTGTTGTCTCCCATTTCAAACAGCCTTCACACCTTTAGAAGGTCAGTGCGTTTGACAACATAACTCAACTTACATATTGTAAAATGATGGCCTTATTATCAGTTGAACACACAAATACAGGTCTCAACCTGTGGTGCACCCAAAAATGAAGCACATTTTTGGTGGTAGACGCACACATAAACGTGGTCCCTATCACACCTGTGTTGCAAGCTCCATTAGTTCCATAGGTAATGAGCTGGATCGGCGTCCCAGCCCGTCAGGGTTGGTTTGTGATCACAGCCGCCGCAAGATCTGGCAGAATGCAGTGCTGGAAGTGAGACGGAGAGACCTGTGTTGCTACACTGCTTCAAAGCCCAGGCCTGGAGTCGAGTGACGTCCTCACGCTGCGCCCACACACCAGGGCCACTATTAGCTTTTCAACTCACTGATCCCCCACAGCAACAGTTATTACAGAGCAAATATCGTCAGTCTTTCCTCTCAGCTGTGTCTTTCTGCCTCTCTCTCATGTTATTTCAGATGCTGCCTGTTGTTTAGATTTTGTAGAGAGAAGCATTGTATAATTCCTGATATGTAGTAGGCTACCTTTTCTGTATGGTATCATTTAAGGAAGTATATCTGATAAACAGTATACCAGACTTTTGGAACTATGCTCTTGATACACTTTGTAAATTATATGGCAAAAATGGAAACATCTGTTCAAATCAAAGATACTTGTGTACACTTAAATGTGATTTTGTAATAAAGCATAACTAATGTACCTAGCATCTGTAGAACTGTGAGTCTAATATGTTATCCATTATATTGCGACATATATTATGTACTTTACAGCAGGAATGACCCTGGAAACTCTATGAAAACAAAGATAATGAATATAATATATCTTAGAATAGGGTCAACTGAATTTTTTAGTAACACTCTACTCTTATTGTAGGCACAATCAAGCCTATTATTTTGTAAGATATGCATGAAAAATGTGTAAATAGCATAGATTAATATATATTTTATATACTTAGGTACCACAACGGAGCTGCAGTTTATGAAATTAAACATATAAGCGTTTATTAAATCAAGTCTAGTAAAAGCAGAGCTGGTTGAAATTGAAACTGTACACAGTTGTAATAAAAAATATGCAGCAAAGCTACAGTTCTGCAAATAATTGTCAGGTATAACACTGACTATCATTGACAGGAATGGTTTTAAGTGCTCTTTATGGTAATTGGATGGATGGACGGATTAATAGGCAGGGTGGGGGTTGAATGGATGGATTAGTGTCTGAATAGATGGGGTGGGGTTTGAATGAATGAATGAATAAATGGTAGGTGGTTGGTTGGATGAAGAAGAAAATGAATGCATGAGTGGCAAGAAAAGATTGAATGATTTGGAGGTGGATGGATCGATGGGTGGACAGATAAAGAATAAATAAATAAATAAAACATGACTGGATCAAAGCTGTAATGCATATAGATGTGCACAGGTATGGCGTGGTGTGGTGCTGGTAGAGGCTTATGGGATTGAAGTATCCTGCTCTATATTAAACCCTCACTCCGTCCAACTGAATTCTGCTCTGGTCTGGCCAGCTCTCAGCGTTTCCTTGGTGAAAGGCTTTGAAGTCGCGAGGCACTAATTTGTTTTGCCCTGAGCTCAGCCAGACGGAGCTTTCTTTAGGTGTCTGCTAGAGCTTTCAAAGAAGAAGATGTGTTTTACCGAGTCTAGGACATGCACAAGGTAATGCTTTTGTCTCTAGGAGCAGCACATGTGTGCATCCATACATGTGCATTGCGTCATACAATCACACATGAACCTATTTCCAAAGGTGGACATGTCTTAAACAAGGAGAGAGGCATTAAGGGGTGTTTTGAACAGATTGTGATGATGGCAAGATAATTGAATGATATCCAATGTCATTGGTTGTTGTATTGATTGGCGCCATGTGTTGAGGAAGCAGGTTTGAATGTGCATGAGTATGAATCAAATTTGAGATCTGTGGTAGAGGAGGAGATTTTCAGAACACTTGGAACATGTTAGAAAGGGATATCGAATCCTTTTCCTGGAGGATCACTGGCCCTTCAGCACATTTAGGAACACGTGTGCCCTGAAATCGTAGAATTTCGAGAGAGAGAGAGAGAGAGAGAGAGAGAGAGAAAATTATTTCCAGTATTTATTACATTCACTCAATATTACATAGACGTTTCATGTTGCACTGGAGCAGAGATAAGTATATCTGTATGTATTTTATAAAACATTTGCATTTACCACTTAAAAAACCAATATAGGTACATAATGATGATATTAATGGGAGATGGAAGGAAAAATTATATTTCAAATCTTTCAATTTCAATTATTTTGCATAGTCTTGCTATACTTTTCATTCACTCTCAAAAATTGTGCATGGCAACTTTATTAGAGAATATAAATGTTTTGTGAGAGAATGCAAAGTTTCATAACCGTAGAGTACTGTCATATAATTAATGGTATTTACTTCACTTGAGGTGCAATATATATATATCAAGTCTTCCAAAAGCATGTCTTAAGGTTGTGTAAGGAAGAAACCTAATGTTCTTCTTCTTCTTCTTCTTCTTCTTCTTCTTCTTCTTTTTCTTATGTACAAATATTTGATTCAGTTGCAAGACATTCAGTACTATCGATACTGTTTCACTGACATCAAATCTGGTGAACTGCATCTTGTGAATTGTGAAAAAAAAAAAAATATATATATATATATTTTTTCATGCCAAAAAATAAATAAATAAATACATTTGAGCTACTGATATGATATGCGTCCTTATTTAATTGTACTTCACTTTAAACATTTTTCAAAAGTACTTTCTAAATTTTTAATGAGTGAAAATTCACTGAGTGCACCTTTAAAAATCACCCTTTTATGATGAAAAAGAAAAAATCATACTGTACAACACTGTTCCACAGAAATGAATGTTCATGTTCATTAAAAACTTTGACATTTTTTTCTAAATAGTAATTGTTTTTATACCACTTCTAGAAGTGTGTTCCTTCATGTTGAGCAGTATGTTGTTGTGTCAGACACTGCTCTCTGGGAACAATTAGTGGATTTCAGAAAGCCCAGTTAATTAAGTCTGTTACTGGGCAGAATGTTGTAGAACTGTGTGTATTTTCACATTCAGTGGGAACTTAGAGCTTCATCAGGCACACAACCTTTGACCTCCAGCAGTCAATTGCTCTTGTTTGTTCCAGAGTTTGATTCCAACTGCAGTTTGGCTTGCATCAGAAATTGAAATGAGGCTTTAAAGCATATTCAAACAGACCCTGTTCCTAAAATAGCTTCTCTCTTTCAATAAACCACCCTCCCTCTTTTTCTAACCCTTCTCTCAATCTCACTGGATATTAATGTGTTTCAGGGACATGTCTGAACCACAAAAAATTGCATCTGTTCTGTCTTTTAAGGTCTATTTGGTAGTAATTCATGATCAACACATATGCAGGCCAATAGACTTCACATTGAGAGTCAGCATCTGTTGCCATGGCGATTACATCATACAGCTGTAAAGCCCTGCATGAGTTATACAGCGAATACATTGGCACCCAAAGAGCTTCTCCTCGTAATATATAATATTATGAACATCATGTGCGCCATTGTACCTTTGAGGGATAACCTCATGAAACCTTTCAAGAATATCATTTTCCACCTCAGTATTGAGAGAAATAAGAAACTACATTAATTTCTCGAAGAAAATAATGTCTATTTTTAGAAAAGTAGAATATCCATTATCATAATCCCAATAATAATAATTCAAATAATACGGAATAAAATAATTGATAATATGGAGAAAAAAAGTATGAATAATCTATATTATTTCAATTTCATTTTTCAGTTGTATTTATACATTTATGATAATGTTTGTCTTACTGGCTTTAATTTATGCTGAATATATCTAAAGTCATTTGGGGGGAAAATGTTATATATTATTTAAATTTGATTTTTCAATTTGATATTTTATTTATTCATTATGGTAATATATTTGTATCTAAACTTGTGTAACTTTTCATTTAATATTTTTATATGTAAAGCGCTTTGAGATACTACTCTCTCTCTCTCTCTCTCTCTCTCTGTAGAGATTAATGTGTGTTTTGTATATATATATATATATATATATATATACACACACATATGTACAGTATATATTTTTTGAAAATGTTAACATGTATTTAACATGTCTATATTTATATTCATATTATTTATATTATAAATAAACATATTTAATATATAAACATAACATTTTTCTGAAATATATGCATGCATGTGTGTGTTTTTATATATAGATAATAAAAATTCAGAGCACACACACATATTATGCAAACAAAAACTTTTATTTTGGATGCAATTAATCGTTTGACAGCACTAATTAAATACTTAATAATGTTAACTGAATAATGTAAATTGAATTTTATACATATACAACTAACTATAAACTAACTATAAAGTTACGGATGGGTTTATAGTTACTTACATGTAATTACATGTATGCATAATTTACTATAATTATTATAATAGCTTGCTGTGGGGTTTCAGTCAGGGCCTTCAGTAAGCAACTGTAAACTGCAACCTCAACAAAACTAATCACAGGCCATTTTGTGGCCATTACACAAACGAAAATGATACCTAAATAATAATAATAATAACATTTTTTTTATAAATTCATTTTTTATAGGGCAAGCAGAGAAGGCCCTGTTTGCCCTGATGGCCCACCACTGATTATATGTAACATTTGAAATACATGCATGTATGCAATAAGTACACTGTAACGAATGCTTAATTCTAGTCCATAGCATTTAAACACCAAACAAGGGACCTGTGAATTTAACACAAATATCTGTGAATAACAAGTTGGAGGAAAAGTACTTAATTTTCATGCATAATTTTTAAATAATGTAAAAAATATTACGTCATGTAATCAATCATGCAATCATAAAATAGCATTTACTTTCTGCAAACAAAATATAATTTCTCATTTCTTTCTTTTGATTGCGGGATAAAATGTGACATGGACATGTTTTTGTGAAATGCACTTCTCAGAATAGCAGAAATGAACAATGTTCATTCGGAACAGCTAAGTTATGTATCTGGAGCAGAGACAGTTTGCTATGGGGGCTTGTAATCGCGTAAGCACACAGAAAGCAAACAATTCATCTCTCATCTCTAATGACAGAGCTCTCTCAGAAACTGTCAGCCATGTCTGGGAAGTCTTTAGATAGTAAAACATCCTCTTGGATTAGAATGCTGACTGATTTTAGCCCTGAGCATCACATAGGCAGAAGGACAAGATCGTGCTGTAGTGCATGTCACCCAGAGGTGCTCGGAGTGCCTGATATGTCTCTAATGATGCTGTCATACAAAGCATGGGCTGCACTTGTTATGTCGCATATTAAACCCTAGCGTGAGACCTAAAACTCAAGACCGTGCTGTTCCATTTTAAGCTCAAGTGACCCAAAAGCAACACTGACTCATTTAAATGATTCTGGAGGTCACATATAGGGTTGATGTGCGCTGTCGTTTCGTAACAGATCAAGATTTCCATGTACTGCCGCCCACTCTGATGTTTGAAAAGATGGTACATAAATAGCATGTGGGGAACGAGGCACAGTGGCAGTTTGAGCGGCCACTGTCTCTCCATATTCAGCAGATGGTTAGTTCCACTTCTGTCAGATCTGGATGAGGGACAGCAGGGCTGGTGCTGCTCTGGGACTGATCCATGAATATGAGCGTTTGGCTCTGTTGGCTGAGACGTCTATAGCTGCCGTCACACATAGACACACACAGTCGACATACATTGGCAACCGTCTGCTTACAGTAACAATGAGCGAGTGCCACCTACAGAAATGTTGATATAGCCAACATGTTATGCTCTTTTACATTTTTTAGCCTTAAAACCTTCAAAACTGGTCATAATTTTAAAGCAGGACATATTTCGGACCAAAATCTATTTACAAAAACATAACTGCATCTAATTCGTTAACATGATGTTGCAACCATGCAAAAACTCATATTTTAATGGTTACCACATATTTAGTTTTACAGCAGTGTCCTATAATGACATCTGTGACTATACTCAATATATAACATATCATGGCCTCTTGTTCTTTACTGTTTAAATAGCAAATTGCCTAATACTGTCATTGTTAACACTGTATTATTAATAATACACTTGTGTGTAATATTAGTTCCTGTAATCTGTGTGGGTGACATTCATATTGCTCTATAGCTCTTTTTTAGTCTCACACACACACACACACACACACACACACACACACACACACACACACACACACACACACACACACACACACACAAACATATTCTATATTCTCAAACTGAAACAAAATAGATTAGATTAGATTAGATTAGATTAGATTAGATTAGATTCAACTTTGTTGTCATTATGTAGAGTACAAGTACAGAGCTAATGAAATGCAGTTAGCATCTAACCAGAAGTGCAAGAATATAGTGTTTTATGTAAATATAAGTGCAGAGTAAGTGAAGCTATGATTTACAGAATGTACAGTGGAGTTGCTATATACAGCATTAAGCAGAGTATGTACAGAATATAAATAGGATGCAATATAGGGATTTTATTTACATTATGAACAGCAGCAACGTAAGAACATTGGTAATAAATACAGTTGGATGAGTGTGCAATAGTATTCTGAAACAAAGTATTATATCCAAAGTAATCCATGTTTTAACAATACAATTGCACACTCATCCAATTGTATTTATTACCAATGTTCTTTCCTTCCAAAGTCTGCAAATCTGCAATAACTATAAACAAAAGAGCTTTACCCAGCAAACTTCACATTAACATATTTATGAATAATGGCACAAACATAGGCTATAATGTGTGTTTAAATTGACGTGACATACAGCCAAGTATGGTGACCCATACTCAGAATTCATGCTCTGCATTTAACCCATCCAAAGTGCACACACACACACAGAGCAGGGGAGCAACTGGGGGTTCAGTGCTTTGCTCAAGGGCACATCAGTCATGGTATCGCTGGCCCGAGACTTGAGCCCACAACCTTAGGGTTAGGAGTCATACTCTCTAACCACTAGGCCACACACACCCCTCCCCCAATGAAAATCAGGAAAAAAATAATGTTTTGAAAAAAGAAAAAGAAAAAAACACCTTAAATATCATGGTTTGACTTCATGGTCTCAAACAATTTTGATTTTGAATATAAGGAAACATGAGAAAACATGAGAAAACATGATTTAATTATTGCTTTGTGAATCATTGTATGGCTTCAGAGAACTAACAGAGAAATACAGAACATGAGTCATGCTTTATGTTATTTTCGGAGCTTTTGAACCACTCTTATAATAAGAAAAAAAAGTGAGAAGTCATTGAATCATTAAACATGTCTGTTCTGGTAGACTATCAGTTAAATATGAGTGTATAGAAGACATGAGTCATTCTAAAACGCAACACTGCCAAATTAGCATGAAATGCGCAACACAATAAAGTTCAAAGAAATGACTCTAAAGAGTCAAGTTAGAGTAGTGTGAGTTTACGCAAAGATCTCTACTGAATCTGTAGGGTCTAACAAGGTCCCATTTATTGTACAGTTTATCCTTTTCAGGCTTGTAATGAGGGAGGGTTAAAGAGTCAGATGAAACATCCTTTAGCAAAATCACAAAATCAATTCATTTAAACGCCGTTGTACAAATCTGAGATTTTGGAGAACCATACTGTACTGAACAGAGATAGAATTAAGAATGGTCTTCCATAAATATCACTAAAAGGGTCTTACATTATCTATAAGTACATTAACTCTCACTCCATCCATTGCCCCATTAGTCCTGCTGGGTCACGCATCGTCATATCAGAAAGACGCCATATCATGCAGACCACTGGGAAATGCAAATCTGTAATCTAATGAGCTCTATTAGTATTCCTAGCCTGTAGAGGAGCCTCAATCTAAAGCTCAAACATAAGGGATCTTATTAAACAGATGAGATGTTTAAAATGAAACCGTGTGAGATGATATTCACTTTTCCATCATAATTGGCGTTATTGAATCATAATGAACATCTTGTCGCATTGAAATGCAAATGTATAACGAGATTTAAACCGAAAACGAAGAAAAACATTGCATTTATTCAGACCTTTGTGACAACAAATGAACATGTCCATAGGACAAAGTGAGGGCAAGAGTAACTCTATAGCCTTGACACACGTCCCATTTTAAGTGGCGTCTCAGAGGGGCATTCATTACCCAAACAATCTGTCCCCGCTGCTTAACTACTGCTGGCTATTTGTGCTATAACAATTTTCTGCCGTTTCCTGTAAAGGTCATAAACAACATCTGCCACCGAAAACAAGGTCCGTCTAGACTGAAATGCCACCGGGGACTTAGAAAAGAAATAAATCGCTGTGATTAAGTCTGAATGATTTTAAAAGAGTGCTTAGTGAATAAAGTCAACATACTTTTTATCTTTGAAGTAAACACTATGTAACAGTACAGGAGAACAAGTGTCAATGGGTCAACATCACTGACTCAACTTACACCACTCTACTACAATATATAAACTATTTTTTGTCTTTTTGTCTTTGTGTTGTTGTTGCACTTTTGAGCATCTTTCAACAAACATTCTGAAGGGCTGAAGTCTAATTGTATGTGCTTGTGCATGTCCTAGAATATTGTCAAACTGTTGAAATAATGTACTAAAATAGTTTAATAATTAGAAATATTCTGCAGTGACTTCATCTAAAACGTTCAAATACTTATTTTTTTAAATGGAATATTTGTACTTTTAAAATTCATATGTGACAATACATAACCTGAAAATAATCGAAAGAAAGAAAGAAAGAAAGAAAGAAAGAAAGAAAGAAAGAGGGGGATTAAAATACATCAGCAAGTTTTGTAAGCAACTTAACAGTGCCTTATTTTCTAGTCTTATATTTAGGATTTTTATTGGTAACACTTTACAATAAGGTTTCATTTTTAAGATCGAATTTTTGACTCTTAGCAGTAGTTCATTCACTGTGAACTTAAACATGAAAACAGCTAACAATAACAAAGTTTAGCAAATGCTATACAAATATTTTGCTCATAGTTTGTTCATGTTAGTTAACTCATTATATATAAAAATGAGACCTTATTGTAAGTGTAACTACTTTATTTTTAAAGTTGGGTATATAGGCATAATCTTCTAGGCAGAGAAGGTTTCCTGTCTTCTCAGGATGTCTGGGTCACACATTATCACACGTCAGCGTCTGCTCTGTGTCCATTAATCACCGCAGTTTGACTTGTGTGAGTGCTGTTAGCTTAGCCACATTAAACACAGAGATTAAAAAAAAAACTCCCTTGGGATGAGTCAAACAAAAACCTGCTGACAAAAGGACATTTTACAAGGTAACTAAATGAATCTAAAAATCCATACTTCATGGCCCCTGATCTTATCAATATTTTCTGACATTTTATTACAGGCAGGAGCAAGTGGTGCTCTTTTAGATGAGAACATCCATATTCATCTTCAATTATACATTGACAGCTAGCGATGACGACATGTTTTACAATAACAAGAGGTCTGATTCTTATAAATGTGCATAGAGCTACAGACAATGGAGTTGCCTTTCCACTTGAGACGGAAAAACTGCATTTTTCCATCTCAAAAATATATCTAAATTATGGCCTATGCTCTCAATGTCAAATGCAGAAATGTTAATCCATGCATTTATGACCTTCAAGGTTAGATTATTGTAATGCTTTATTGGGTGGTTGTTCTGCACGCTTAGTAAACAAACTACAGCTAGTCCAAAATGCAGCAGCAAGAGTTCTTACTAGAACCAGGAAGTATGTCCATATTAGCCCGGTCCTGTCAACACTGCACTGGCTCCCTATCAAACATTATATTGATTTTAAAATATTGCTTATTACTTATAAAGCCCTGAATGGTTTAGCACCTCAGTATTTGAATGAGCTCCTTTTACATTATAATCCTCGACGTCCACTACATTCTCAAAACTCGGGCAATTTGATAATACCTAGAATATCAAAATCAACTGCGGGCGGCAGATCCTTTTCCTATTTGGTGCCCAAACTCTGGAATAACCTACCTAACATTGTTCGGGAGGCAGACACACTCTTGCAGTTTAAATCTAGATTAAAGACCCATCTCTTTAACCTGGCTTACACATAACATACTAATATGCTTTTAATATCCAAATCCGTTAAAGGATTTTTAGGCTGCATTAATTAGGTAAACTGGAACCGGAAACACTTCCCATAACACCCTATGTACTTGCTACATCATTAGAAGAATGGCATCTACGCTATTATTTGTCTGTTTCTCTCTTATTCCGAGGTCACCGTAGCCACCAGATCCAGTCTTTATCCAGATCAGAGGGTCACTGCAGTCACCCGGATCCAGTACGTATCCAGACCAGATGGTGGATCAGCACCTAGAAAGGACCTCTACATCCCTGAAAGACAGTGGAGACCAGGACAACTAGAGCCCCAGATACAGATCCCCTGTAAAGACCTTCTCTCAGAGGACCACCAGGACAAGACCACAGGAAACAGATGATTCTTCTGCACAATCTGACTTTGCTGCAGCCTGGAATTGAACTGCTGGTTTCATCTGGTCAGAGGAGAACTGGCCCCCCAACTGAGCCTGGTTTCTCCCAAGGTTTTTTTCTCCATTCTGTCACCGATGGAGTTTCGGTTCCTTGCCGCTGTCGCCTCTAGCTTGCTTAGTTGGGGACACTTCATCTACAGTGATATCGATGACTTGATTGCAAATAAATGCACAGACACTATTTAAACTGAACAGAGATGACATCACTGAATTCAATGATGAACTACCTTTAACTATCATATTGCATTATTGACACTGTTTTCCTAATGAATGTTGTTCAGTTGCTTTGATGCAATGTTTTTTGTTTAAAGGGCTATATAAATAAAGGTGACTTGACTTGTTGAATTACTTGTTGAAAAAGAAAGTAAAATAGGCCCATACACACTACTGTGTAAAATGTGGGGTCAGTAAGATTTGTTAATTTTTTATTAAATTATATATATATATATATATATATATATATATATATATATATATATATATATATATATATATATATATATATAGCTCTTCAAGGCTGCATTCATTTGATCAAAAAATACAGTAAAAACAATTAAATTGTGAAATATTATTACAATTTATAATACTGTTTAATTTTTATACACTTTAGAATGTAATTTACTCCTGTGCTGGCAAAGCTGAGTTTTCTTCAGCCATACTGTCGTGTCAGATGATCCTTCAGAAATCATGATAATATAGGTAACACATTTAAAAAATGAAATAATAAATAAATAAATAAATAAATAAATAAATAAATAAATAAAGAAAGAAAGAAAGAAAGAAAGAAAAAGTATTCAAAATAGACATTTTATATACAGTATACTATTCAAACGTTTGCGGTCAGTACTAATATTTCTAATGAATAAATGCTGTTTTTTTTTTTTACCTGGTTTTTAATTTAAAAAAAAGCAGCTCAACCTAGAATGATTTCTGTAGGATCATGTGACACTGAAGACTGTTGCAATAGCTTTTCCACCTTATGAATAAATTACTTGTTAAAGTATATTAACATAGAAACATACAGTATTTTAAACTGTCATAATATTTAACAGTGTTACTGTTTTACTGTATATTTGATCGAATAACTGCAGCTTTGATGAGCATAGAATAATAAAAAAAAAAATAATAATAATAAATCGTACTAATAATACAGAATTAAGAAAAAAAAAATCTGATGACAGTTGAATTAAGTAATAGGGAGATATGGCAACATTTTATGATTTGCAATTATTTGCAAAGAAAACTTAATCTGAAAAAATATCCAAACTAAGCACGTGATTCAGGTCAACGGTTAACAAGCTTCTATTTTAGAGACATTTCTAGAATAGATGTTAAACCATTGGCTTGAACGGTGTATTAACCTCAGGACATTAACCCTCTGAACTGTTGCCCTTTTACTAAAATAACTGCCAACTTCTGCAGATCTACAGCATTGAGTGCAACTCTGTTAATGATGCATACTCACAGTCCATAATCCAAACCATAATCCTCAGGTGACCATCAAGGAAACCATAAAGATCCATCACAGACAGGCATAGATCCAGCTGCACGTCTTGTAGTGTGGGCGATGGATTATTTGTACATTATATCTTTTGCTTCTCCCCAGACACCTATTTTAAACCCACACGCTTTCCTCTTAAAATGCGGCAACGCTCCTCACTAAAATAGGATTAATATTAATCATTTCTGCTAACGAGGCAGGGCGAATAATGAAGGCCAAAAGGTGCTGTGATTAACCGCAAGGTTTTTTGCAAGCAGCACCAAGCTCAGCCTGATGAAAGGGAAAGGGAAGCCACAGCCATGTCACACAGATGTCATAGCAGGCAAAACAGGGCAATCTGATGAAACATGGAGGAAACAGCCAGCCAGAGCTAACAGACCTAACCAAATGTTCTTAGGCGAACAACAAATAGCAGATGCAGGAAAGCTTTGATAGTTATTGCACCATGTCGCATCCTGTTTTCAAAAGCGCAAGCCTGGATGGAGTGCACTACCTGAGCAACAATTTAAACTAATCTTTTTACATTTCTGTGAAAGAGTGAGTGGGGTTTTCTAGAAACATTTGCTATATGCATGATATGCTGTATGCGATTGCTCAGATTTTCTTAATGGCCCACTGCTGTGCAATATCAAGTAAATGATCCAATGGACAGTAGTCAGTTGGTCTTTAACTGGTATGTTAAGGCCACACTAACTGCTTTGCAGCTATGCATGGTTAAACAACCTAGCCTAGCTAGTACATAGGTAAGCTTTTTGTAAGTAAATACTTAGTGGCTTGATCAGGTAATAATATAGTAGCCTTAAAATAATTGAACTTTTGAGAAGCCATGCATTGTAGTTTTCATATTAATGTGCTCGTGGCAATATTTCTGCCTGATGAAATTATATTGCTTCTCCTGCAACATTGTCAAAGTGAAATGTTCAGTGAGTGGTGTTAAAATAAATGCACTGATGAGCTACTAGCCAGGTTTTCTATTGTACATCAGAAAAGCCATGCATGATTATGTGATGGAAATGTCAACATTGTATTAAAGGGATAGTTTACCCAAAAATGAAAATTCTGTCAATAATTATTCACTCTCATGTCGTTCCAAAACCCTTAAAACCTTCATTCATCTTCAGAGCACAAATTAAGATATTTTAGATGAAATCCGAGAGCTTTCTGATCCTCCATAGACAGCAATGTAACTGAAATGTTTCCAGGCCCAGAAGCATATAAATGACATCGGTAAAATTGTCCATGTGACATCAATGGTTCAACCATAATTTTATGAAGCTACGACAGATCAAACATAAAGGTTTAACCGTAGTTTTATGAAGCTATGACACATCAAACATATCTTAATTTGTGTTCTGACTATGCATGAAGAATTTATGGGTTTGGAACGACATGAGAGTGAGTAAATAATGAAAGAATTTTGACATGTATGTCAGAACTATCCCTTTAATTTACAATTCATGCACTATGGTAAAAGTGTCTTGAGATCATGACATAGCATTATGCAGGAAATCACACAAAAATGAGTCTTAATGAATAGATCACATGCCCTTGTAATTACAACTTGTGTGAAAGAAAAAAAGAACAAAAGTTGATTTAAAAAAAAATTGGTGATTTATAGCCTTTAGTGTTCATTTCAGCTGGAAACTAAAGTGAATTGTACCGTGTGTAGGAATGTTTTTGGACAAAAATAAAGGTAAAGGCATGTTTTTGCAAGGAGCTTAATAGCCTGTCTTGTTGGAAAAGGCTATTTACGCTAACTCTGCCCACCATTGTCACGTTCAGCAAGACAAAATTAATCAAGCCAGTATCTGGGACAGTGGCATGGATAGTAAGGACAGTAGATTTAAAATGTGAAGCTACTGACTCATCTGTCTTTTTTTCAACATAATCAAGGTCGCCTGGATTACTAGAAAGCTATAGGCAGGTGAGCTTGATCAGGGCTTGAGCTAAACTCTGCAGGAAAGTGGATCTCAAAGGCCAAAGTTCCCCAGCTCTGATTTAGGGGTAGGTAAGTAAATATAATTGCATTGATTTATTATTTTTGCAAACAACATGAGAAGAAGTCTGCCAGGTTACCCATTAAAATTGAAATGCTTTGTGTTATTATTCATGCCATAATGTTGCAAATATACAAAAGGCAATTACGCTCTGACGTGAACCGTACTTGCACTCATGTGTCTCAATCACAGAACACGTCCACGTTCAGAGGATTCTGCCGCAGTCTGCTGAGTAACAGATATATGACCAGCGCCGATAGAGGACACATAGTCCAAGGACAGGCCTGTTGAAATTGATTCAGATTGGAATGTCAGCATTTGTCTCTGTGAGTCTGTCCTGCTCAATCATTTCTATGAAAACAACCTTCAGAGGCAATATACTGAATGTATTTGATCTCACAGACTCAAGAGCAACGTCCATTAGAAACAGTAATCTCATGCTCTTGGTCTGGGCATGACAGAAGGTCAGCGTAGAAAGCTAAGTGAGTTTATGCGACTGATCTAAGAAGGGACTGCTCACAAGTCACTACTAAGTCAGCCGCAGTCAAACCCACAGAGACTTTAAAGCAATCATTCACTGAGAAAATAATTTGGGTTTCCCCTCGTGACATTCTAAACATGTGCTTCTTGTTGAACTTGCACAAAGTTGTTCTTTTTTATAATATGAAGTTGGGGAAATATGCTGACAAGCTCCAAAATGAGTATATCAAAAAATGCACTGCGCCAGCTGTGGTATCACTGATACCAAATGCGATGCCACTAAAGGAGATCGTACAAAAATATACAATATACAGTGCAGACCAAAAGTTTGGACACACCTTCTCATTCAAAGAGTTTTCTTTATTTTCATGACTATGAAAATTGTAGAGTCACACTGAAGGCATCAAGGGCTATTTGACCAAGAAGGAGAGTGATGGGGTGCTGCGCCAGATGACCTGGCCTCCACAGTCACCGGACCTGAACCCAATCGAGATGGTTTAGGGGTGAGCTGGACCGCAGACAGAAGGCAAAAGGGCCAACAAGTGCTAAGCATCTCACGGGGAACTCCTTCAAGACTGTTGGAAGACCATTTCAGGTGACTACCTCTTGAAGCTCATCAAGAGAATGCCAAGAGTGTGCAAAGCAGTAATCAAAGCAAAAGGTGGCTACTTTGAAGAACCTAGAATATGACATATTTTCAGTTGTTTCACACTTTTTTGTTAAGTATATAATTCCATATATAATTCCACATGTGTTAATTCATAGTTTTGATGCCTTCAGTGTGAATCTACAATTTTCATAGTCATGAAAATAAAGAAATCTCGTTGAATGAGAAGGTGTGTCCAAACTTTTGGTGTGTGAAATGTGAAAAGTGAAAGAAAGTGAGTGAAAGTGACTTGACATACAGCCAAGTATGGTGACCCATACTCAGAATTCGTGCTCTGCATTTAACCCATCCAAAGTGCACACACACAGAGCAGTGATAACACACACACACTGTGAACACACACCCGGAGCAGTGGGCAGCCATTTATGCTGCAGCACCCAGGGAGCAGTTGGGGGTTCGATGCCTTGCTCAAGGGCACCTAAGTCGTGGTATTGAAGGTGGAGAGAGTACTGTACATGCACTCCCCCCACCCACAATTCCTGCCGGCCCGAGGCTCGAACTCACAACCCTTCGATTGGGAGTCCAACTCTCTAACCATTAGGCCACGACTTCCCTAATGCATGTGACCGCATATTTACACAGACAGAATGTTCAGCAAGGTTTTCAAAATATATATGTGAGTTTATTATGTTATAATGGTTTTTTGATGTGGTTTTTGTGTTTATTATGTTATAAAGGTTTAAGGTCTTGTTGATGTGAGCTGGGTCACATTACAACTTCACTATAACCTTTAATACATTTACTTTGCTGCCTTCAAAGCTCTGACGCTTCCTTTAGGAAATGCATAAAAAAAAAACATAAAAACATTATCTTACGCCTATGCAAACTTTTCCAGCTGGTCTCCCAAATAAAACTCTTGCAAGAATATAAAGGAGTGTAAGACACTTTATCATTAGGGATCCGTTGAATATCTTGTGGTGGGGTGTTTATTCACTGGTTTAATTTATTCCACATTGTTTCTTCAAAGCTGACTACACCTGAAACATCACTTAAACAGTTTTATATGCATAATATAATAGTGAAGTACTTCATTTATATTATGAATAGCTAGAATAGACAGACTAATAAAAGAAACACATTCTATCTCGAGAAACAAAATTATTTCATAACAATGAAATATCTTGATTTGTAAAGTAAAATCTGCTTTATTTTTTTGCAGCAAACATGTCAAATACTATTGATGGCATGGATAACACTGAATTTTCAGAAACGGGTTAATTGACAGAATCATTATGCCACATTGTACAATCAGTATATAGTGTATTACTGCTTGCAAAACTAAAGGCATCGATGCAAATACATCAGATCTGAAAAGCAGACATGAGGTGAATTAGATGCAGAATCAAAGCATATGGGTGTTTGTTATCATCCTTTTCATTTTCAGAGCTGTAATATGTGCAGTATTGTAGATGGGTTTTACATGGCTGTCACTGGGTGGTAAGAAATCATCTGTAATCACATTTGCTGGTATATTTGTGTTTTCCTTGGGCAGTCTAGCTCCATAGCTTTTAGAAACATGCTAGTATATGAGAAAACAAACAGCAAAATGACCTGAAACAGTATAGCAGTGCATGAAAGGGAAACCATGTTTAATGTATTATATCTCTGCACTTATTGAATAAGTTAAATCTACAAAACCTTTTTAGAAAAACTGTTTTTTGCCAGCTTCTCTCAAACTATAATAATAATAAAACAAATAAAAACTAAAATGTAACACTGAAATTAACAGTTTTTATTTTTCATTTTACAATTTAAATGTACACAACTGCACCTGCAATAAACATCTTTCTAGAGCAAGATTTTAAAAGAATAAATACAGAGACAAAAAGGAATATATTTGCACGAGGCAAAAATTAAACTTCAATAATTACATTTCTTCAAAAATTAATTTCAATGATTATTTTATGCTAGTCCCACAGACCTCCACTATTTGCACATTATACTGTGTCATGTGATACAGCTACAATAACTTCAGTCACAGTTTGGCCCATTAAGCATATAGAATTTACATTTAACATAAAATATGTTCTGATTGTCAGTGATTACATCATATAGTTTATTAGTGTCCACTCTGAACAAATTGTTAGTTGCTAAACACTTCCCTTCATAAGATGCCACTGTACATATCATTTTTGCTTGTTTTTGCAAAATGAGCAACAAATAACACACAGGTGCTGCCCATAAAGCTTATCAGACTCAGAACATTACCTTAATAATGATAATATAATGTACATTCACAAATGCACGTGGATTCATCTCTGCATTTGTTCTGCAATGATAAACTCCATATCCCATCTCTCTCTCTCTCACACACAGGTTCTCGTTTTATGGCACCTCTCAGATGCAGGCGCCGTGGTGATTTGAATGTGTTTTTAATTCATGTGAATGGCCTGGCAGAGCTGCTGCGGGCCGTTAATTACCTGCCACTGTGAACATCAGTCAGTCTAATGAGAGGAACTCCCGCCCTGCATGCAGCTCGCATATTAAGACTCTAATCAGCAAACCTGCAGCACGCGGCCACAGGGACTTGAACACTTCCTACCCAATATAAAAACACAGTAAAAATGAAGGGAATTTTGAAAACATGGGGTTGAAATGACTTTAATGAGGGTACAGCTTGGATCTGAGATTTTTAAGGGTGAGACGAGGCAATGCCAGTCTGATTGGATGGTCTGATTAAAGTTCATTTTGTGAAATTGGTTGTATCCTTTCATATTTTCTTTCTCCTCGCATAATTCCAATTAATATTCCATGTTTTTGTTTTTATTTTGAATTCACAAGTAGTTTTTTTTACTCTATACATATTATTAAAAACAAAATTGGCAAAAAGGCCAACACAAACACATCGATTTCACATAAAAATGTTCTCGTGTGTGCAGCATGATTTTGTAGCTTTTGGTAAAAAACAAACAAAATAAAAAAAACAAAAGAAAAAGTGTTCTTGTGTGTGCAGCATGATTTTGTTTTTGAGAAAAAATAAATAAACATTAGAGATCAATTCTCACGGTTAACTATTAAGGTCCAATTCACAGACCATTAACAAACAATTAACAAGCTATTAACAAATCATCAAATTCATAATTTTGCTGCTTATTAATAGTAAGGTAGTTTTTAAGTTTAGGTATTGGATAGAATTAGGGATGCAGAATCAGGTAGCAGAATATGTGCTTAATAAATAGTAGATAATAAGAAGCATGCTAATAAGCAACTCATTGATTGTGAGAATTGCCCCCTATTCTAAAGTGTTACCTTTAGATGTCTCAATCCTACCCCCATACCTAAATTAACAACTACTTTACTAATTATTAATAAGCATTTTATTGAGGCAAACATTGTAGTTGAAGTGTGACCGATCTAAAATATGGTCATGTAGATTAAGACATTAATATGTGCTAATTAACAGCTGATATGTTAGAAATACATATATTAATTAGCAACTAGTTGATAGTGAGTAATGGTCCCTAAACTAAAGTGTTACCCAAATTTCATTATTGCAATGTCAAACCACACATTAAACAAGTCAACAAATTAGAACCATATATATAGTATTTATTTACACATTTTTTTCTATTTACATCTCTTTGAAAACATAATTCTGTACACAGCTATTTAATTCAAGAACATTTTAGAACATGTCACTCGCACCTCTCTGCAATTCATTCTGACGTTTCTGTAGTTTGAAGTCAAGAAACTAAGTCAAGAAGCTCGGTGTCCAGAAAACCCCACATACTGTAGCCCGTACTGTAACTCCATGTTGTCCAGGCACTGAATGTCAGTTACAGTAAATTCCTTCAATTCTACGGCCCATCAAACAGCCGAAGGAGAGCAGTAGTGCTGCTGGATTCATTGCTTATGTAGGAGTAAACGCTGTCATGTTCTGCTTTGCCACATCCTAAATGATCATGAATGCAAAATAAATATCTGTGATGTCATCAATCTCTAGAGTTAGGCACAACTTAACAGGCTAATGTAAACAGTATATAAAAAAAGAATAAAGAATTTAAAAAAGCGGATTCATAGAATATATCTTGTACAAAAAGGAGGAAAATAGACTTATCAAGTGCAGTTTCACTTATATTTAGTTGTGAGAACTGGCACACAAATTAAAAAGCCTGATGACATGACTGAAGCAGCGCACAGTTCAAATACTGACAAAATGTCAAGAGTTGATATCCCCAAACACATCTATTCATGACAGCATTGTACAGTCAGTACGGATTATTATATCATTATCAAAATGGGACGTCAAAATGACAGGGCCATGAGTAACAGGGAAAGCGAAAATTGAATCAGTTCTTCAGCTTGCATCTCTAGCCACCCTTATTCACTGAACCTGTGCCTTGCAAGACTCAAACAGACAAAATAAGGCAAATTTTATTGACTCCACTGCAAAGCTTCATGGGCACTGTTCACACACAGAGACAAAATGAACACCCTACGAATCCTAGCCGGTTCCTGAGGTGGACCAAGGTTAGAATAAGTGTTCGTAGGCACTGTTTAAGCCAACCGATTTTACTGCGAATCTTTACAAACCATGTTTTTTGAATGACGTCTTCTTATTGCCATGAATCAATTGGACCAGCATCAGTCCTACTATTGCTGTTACTTCCTAGGATCTTGCCATCGAAATAAATTCAGTGCGCATAAAAAAAAAATCATCTTGGTAAAGGTTGTGGTTAAATTAAAAATAGAAAAGCCTAAGAAACAAAGATTAAATTAGTGTATTTCAAGAGAGCATGATTTTTGACATCTGGGTGACTCATGGCATTCGGAGTGCTGATATTAGTAGAAATGCGGAAAAATTCCAGGAACAGCTGCAGACCATATTCCCATCTCCATACAAATTTCACGGTTTCAGTTCAGTATCATTACATAGACAGTTGCGCCTCCGAGCTCAGTAGGGCTCGTCATATTCACTGATTGTGCTGGTCGAAGCCTCATCTTTTGTAATGGTTAGGGGCATCGGCAAAGGCAAACTTCAGCCGGTAAGCTTCAGCTAGGAGAACGCTAACTTCCTCATTTTCCCAGTGCATTGTGGGTAGATTCTGGAGCAGAATCATCAGACCCTGTTGAGGATAAAGAGATTTCGTTAAAAAGGATTGTATGCACAAACACGACAGTGATATATATCATCTAAACTAGTGGAGAGACATTCTGAATAAATAAACGATTCAAATTAAAATCACATGGTTGCAATTAGATTAAAATTCAATCGATTCAATTCAATGCATTAATGATGTATTTAAAGACATATATGCAAACAGGTACAGTACATGTTTTTTTTCCCAAGGAAAAATCTCAACAAATGCTGTAAACTCTAACTTATTAATTATAGTTTGTTTTTTGACACAAACATTTAAATGAGGGATGTCATGACTTGGTTTCAGGATGTATTTAATCATACATAAAATACTGAAGAACAGGTTGAGAAAAAGAAAGAATTTGTAATAAAGTGCACTTATAATTAGCAAACCAATCCTTTCTAGAGTACACGTTTCCAGCTAACTATCAAGGTCATTGATGATATTGTCATTGAGTGGGTTTTCTGAGGTTAATGTAACATGACCTGGAATGTATTGTTCACAAGCTGTTAAAATAATGTCTTTCTTAATTTTGTGCAGTAACTAGTATTAAAGAGGAAGAGATGATTGGGCTTGCATGCTTAAACTCAGGCGGCTACAGTTATTGGTCACGCCACATGAAAGCATGCCAAAATGTAATTTATTGATTGAATTACTTATCAAACTGACAAAAAAGTGAAATCTGAGACTTTGTTAATATCCAAATAAATTCTGGCCATCACAACCAACTTTCCTATAGATTTCAGCTTCAAACCTAATCAAACAAGTACAAATTAATCAAGGATTTCAAGATTACTAAAAAGCTACAGACACGCGAGTCTGATCAGGGTTGGATGCTTTAAGGTCATGCCCACCTATCAGACTTTTGGTGAAAAAAGTCTTTTTTTTTGTGAAATAAAGTTGCTTTAGAACATTCCCTTAAGGTCCACTGTCCTATAGAGTTTAGCTTCTCTACACCAGAATCAGCTAACCAAGATCTTAAAGATCTGCATCTTTTAACCTTGATCAGATGCATTTCTTAGCCATATGAGAGCAGCTTAAAGGGTTACTCCACCCCGAAATGAAAATTTTGTCATTAATCACTTACCCCCATGTGGTTCCAAATAAATTTTGGATGGAAACCGGGAGGCTTGTGACTGTTACATTGACTGCCAAGTAAATTACACTGTCAAGGTCCAGAAAAGTATGAAAGACATCACCAGAATAGTCCATCTGTGGTTCAATCTGAATCTTACGAAGTGACTGGAATACTTTTTGTATGCAAAGAAAACAAAAATAATGACTTTATTAAACAGTTAATCTCCTCTGTGTCTCTGCATCACCATAGCACCATTGTGAAGAAAATCCCCTGAACGCAAGCAGCGTAGTCTTTTGTGTCAGCCGCGACACAAGTTTACTTTCACAAGCCTCCTGGTTTTCATCCAAAATATCTGAAATTGTGTTCAGAAGACGAACAAAGTGTTTACGGGTTTGGAACAACAAGTGACAAGTGATTAGTGACAAAATTTCCTTTAAGGTCATGTTGACCAATTAGACCAGGGGTCTCCAAACTCGGTCCTGGAGGGCCATGGTCCTGCAGAGTTTAATTTTGTAGGACACCTGCCCTCCAGGACTGACTTTGGAGACCCTGAATTACACTTTTCGTATTGATTTGCTTTTAAATGTCTTCTAAAAGTTAGTTGACACAACTACATTGCATATTCAAGGCAAATTAGCATCTATGTGATGCACCGAACACAACTCGGTGTTTGTAAAGCAACTTGCCAGCGTCTAGCAAGTAAATTTGCAAAAGGGGCATAATCAGCTAGTTGGCTGATGGAAGACATTTGGGCATCCTAATGCACATACATCCTGAGAGGAAGTGTTGTCTAGGTAAACCACATGCTTTCACCTTTCTGGAAAGAGTTTTACTTGTTGTTCAGCAGACAAGAGAAGGCATCGCTGCTCAGTGTTGTTTATTTTTTTTTCTCTTCAGCAGGGTCAAGCCAGACTATCACAAAGCACCACCGTACCTCTCTAAATTATTATAACTTTCAATCACAGATTCTTCGACTGCTCAATCTTAAGGGTAGGGTGAAGAGAGCGAACTGCCTGTCAAGCTGTGTTTCTCTTCTCGCTCGGTCCGGTCAGGACCTCGGCAGTGGAAGCCCATCTCTCTTAGGTATAGAAGGCCGAGTCTAATTCACTCAAGGTGGCGTCAGGCGGCTCCAGCAGGCCTCAGAGTCAATGACTGCATTAGAGCGCCTTAGAGCTTCAATCTCCCAGCCTAATTCACCTATCCTGCTGGCCCTGATGAAGGAGAATGAGAACGCTTAATACTCCATCACAGCGGGGTACAAGGGGGATGGATGGAGGTGAGAGAGGAAGAATAGGAAGGGTACAGGAAAAAAGCAATAATGTATCTTATAATAAAGAGAGCATCAAAGTTTAGCAAATATTTGACAGTTAATAAGCTAAATCCTCATTTGATGATGTAGCATTTCAACTGAATGCATCTAAAACCGTCATTCTCTTTGCATTTGAGATGAGTGTAATGAAAACAAGCATGGATAAAAGCTGACATGTCTGATACGAAGTGTATGCTGCACAAAAAAAAAGCTGCAGTGTCTTGTTCAGGCACAACGGTTCCAGAAATTCAAGCCGTAGCACATTAAGGCCCAAATACATCTTTGAAAAAGCTAAGTGTGTGAAGAAGATTGCTTCTAGCTAGACAGGCTTGATTTCCCACATCACTGCATACTGGAACACGATAGAACATAATTTGTAAGCCAATGCAAATGAGTGCTGCATTCTCAGTGTTGTCGCATGGGGCACTAGGTGAGAAATTAAACTAAACGGTCTTCTTTGGTTCTGTCTTGAGCACAGACAATTAGACTAAGATTAAAAAGCAGAGTAATAACTATATTGTTTATATAACAAACGTGTTGATTAGACTTTTATTTACCCGTCGTATGTATGATTCAAAGACTGTGTAAATAAAATGAGTACATAATTCCCTCTGCAATTCCATAGGCACGTGACTGAGGCATTTTATTAAATGCTACGAGTCGAGGGACAACACCAAAATAAATCATTATGATCTCTCAAAAACAGCTCAGAATCTTGAGTATTTAATATGAGTATTAATATAGATAGCTTTGGGTATAATTACCAAAGCATTCAGAATGCTTTTCTTCTTTCACAAGAGCAGTTCTACGCAGGCAAGGTTTAGTAAGCTGTATCCTGAGATTTTCTGCATACCATACACATTTTTATGGTAACATTTATGCAATGAATTATGTACTTGCGTAATTGTTTTAGGGTATCTGATTATTTTAAGTACTTGAGAAGAGGATAATATTCTATATGGATACCGCTATCAGTAACTACATTTGTCAACTATATTTAAAATGAATCCATCCATGTAATAGTCAAATCAAATACTAATCAACACCGTCATCTCGGTCTAATTTTTTCTCGACAAATAACTATATTAGAGGTAATTACTTAGTAATGAGCCTAGCCACATAATTGGAAATAAATGAGTGATATAAAGGATGCACAGCCAACCAATGTGATTGATTGGGGACTGTTCATTTTCTTAGCATTTAGGGACTTTGTCTCTAGAGTATGTAAACAAACATCAATGTTAGAAGTACAGGATAGTGTAAGTATATTTCTAATCTATTAAGCATGAATTGCTCCAAAGGCAGGAAAATGTTTTATCATAGACAAATCTCTTATGAATTTTTATTAACATATTTTTTCATAATAAATTGTACATTAACATGTTAAATTGACAGCTCAGATTTTTATCACACTACATTTTATAACACACACGTGGCCTAGCCTGACGATTCTGTTATCTCAGAGTAAGAAGTCATGAAGATGATGTGCCAAAAATGGGATTCCAGAAGCAATGCTACAGGGAATGACTTTGATAGCCAAGTAAAGTGCTTAATGTTATACAACCACACTCAAGAATATATTTAAATCAGCTGAAGAGTTTTGGAGTTGTTGTCACAGTCTGAACATTTCCTTACACAACCTCCAGAAAAGTATGTTGCACTCCAACAGGTAACGGCAGATGAAATCTTTAGTTAAATGTCAAGATAACAGACTATTCATAAGCTTGGATTTGTGTCCACTAATTTTTGTGAAGTACCCATGTTCTCAAGTACCCATGAATGTTTGATGAACAAAAATGAAAACGTTAAATTTTGATTGTGAATAATATCGCTGAAGATCATTATAAGATTGTGTAGGTGTTAGTCCAAGAGCTTTGGTCTTTGAAGAGTAATCTATCCTTTTCCCAGCAAATGAGTCTGAACACTCCAACAAATGTGTTTTTGAGGAAGATTTGAAGTATATAGTGCAAACCTTACTACATCACTGATGTGTATGCAAATCATTTGTCAGCTATCCTTAAAACATATCCATCCATGTAATAGCCAAATCTCCTAATCAACACGGTCATCACAGCCTATATTTCGACAAATAACTAGATTAGGACACTAATTACTTGTAATGAGCCAAGCCGAATAATTGGATATAAATGAAGTATCTAATGATTTACACAGCCAACTAACATAATTGATGTAGGACTGTTAATTTTTGTTGCGTTTAGAGACTTTTTCTCTGGAGCACGAAGACGGATGGCACACTGTTAGTTATGAGATGCAATAACAACATTGCCAATAGCCGTCATTACAGTCAATATGAAATGAATTTGAAATTATTATAATTTCTTTCTCCATGATGTGATTTATTGGTAAATGTAACATGGTATTCAACTTTAGAAATTAATGGTAGAAATGAACTTAATATATACTAACTAAATTGGTCTTGTGTAGGTTCGGTAGACTAATAAATAAATACCCAAAAGTATAAATTATTTATAACAATGGTTCACATTTGTTAATTGTTGTGGAATAAGAAAAACTGTCCTCTACAGTTGAGCTTGATTTAAAATTTAAATGATTTTTCATGTCTTTGAAACAAACAGAGATGTGGACTTTTAAGGTGAGTTGTACAGTCAATTGATAACATAATATTGGTTAATATATCCATTGTTTTATCCATGTATAATTTTTATAAAATCTAAACTGTCAAAATGGTTGCCTGATGCATTACGAATCTGCCTTTGTGCTGTTACATTGCAAAACAGAATTTTGATAGCATTTTGAGAATTAGGCATGGTTCTGCTTTCAAAATGGAACAGAATATTTGTGTTGCAATAAACTGACGGTTACTTAGTTAGACATGCAGTGGATTCAGTCTCATCTAAAGTGACTTATAGTGCATTTCCAATAGGAACAGTCCCTTTGGAGTACCCCGGGGTTAAGTGCCTTGCTCCAGGGCTCAGCAATAATGGTGAATATCCTAGTAATTCTCCAGGTTCACGAATAGTCAGTCCCTTTCCATTACTAGCCCAGATCTTCCATTGCAAAGCCAATGTTAACATCGCCTATGACACCATTCCCAAGTTGTCTCATTGTAGTTTAACAGCAATAAACTGGGACAGACTTTAATCAAGACACACTGTGAAACTGGACATCAATAATAAATACAGTACAGCACCAAAAGCGAGGAACGTAGGGTGTAGAGTAAAGCTAGTTTAAAAGGTTGGCCTAATTACGAACAAAAACATGTCTAAAAGCCTAGTTAAATCGGCAAGGTGAATAAATGCTGAAAAGATAATGACTTTGACTTAAGGAGGATTTTCTTCAGAGGCACCATTTATCTGGATGCTTCCCGAGGCATTTTGATTGTTCTCTTCTGTTTCGTCTTATCTTCGGTGATGACTGAAATGTGTTTGCTAACTGACATGAAGGATCCCACATGATTGTTCTCTAACCTAACAGCTTTCAAGTCAAACAGATAATCAGAGACAAAGAGTTGCAATAGTGTGCATTTGATGCAGACCTTCTGGACTGTCACCATAATGACACCTCACACTGCCTGCTGTTGGCAAACACCTTTTTCATAGCGGAGACTGAATACTACATACACAACACTGGTGAAGTAATGTTTGCCACCAAGGATTATGCCGAACGAAGACTTTTAGCCCCTCATCGTCTCACTGAGCCCTCCTGAATTTGTAAGAATCGATCAGGGGCTCAAGAACAGCAATGCAGTCTCTCCATCAAACGGCAAAGTCGCAGCTCTGCAGATTCTGAGCGTTTGATCCCCGTGTTTTAAACACTCATGAGACTAACCGGTAGAGAGGTGGTGATTGATTGCGAGGAACTTTATAAACAGCTTTGTTTATCAAGGCTTCTGCAAGACAGAGAAACGATAGCTTGAGTCTCGGCATTCGGGTGCACGGGGAAAGAGCAGAGCTGTAATTACTTCCAGGATATTAAGTCCTCCATGCTTTTCCTTGTCTCTTTTCGGATAGATTGTCCCTGCCTCTCGTTGAGCGAGCTTTCTGCAACAACAGTGACACTCTATCATTAAACTGTATTAAAGCACATTTACAGGCAGGAGGGTTGCTCTTCATTCGGGACCTGCACGTATGACGATTAATCATTACTGGTGGGTCTCCTCCAGAAGCTATAGTGTGGACAAAATTACAAGTTCTCTGATGAATGTGCTAGGTTTTCGATTAATCAGGAGGAGTTCATTTCACCTAATCCTTCAATGCAACCGTCCTAATAGAGTCAACACTATAACTCAGTAACTAGATGGCAAGGAAAATATCTGCACTACTATAAATCTCGAGAGATGGGTTTCTTAAAATTGCATGCAGATTCTCCAGTGACTAACTGTAATCTTACACTCTACAAAACACAAAACAACTAATAATGAACTTGCTGAGGCCCCCAAGAGGGATCAAGATATGACACTGTCACTTTGAATTCATTTTAAGTCAAAGCAGGCCCTTAACAAAATGAAACTTTCGATCCACAAACAATTATATAGTGAATCACACTTAATTACAGCTCGCAGTGAACTGTTTAAATCCAATATGCATGTAAAATAGGAAGTTAATTGAAAAAGTGCTTGACATTTGCACTGCCGAGGAGTAGAAGCAGCCAGAAAACAAGGCAAGCAGATTTTTTTCTTGCTTTTGAAACTAAGCTGCAGAAAAAACAGAACTGTTTAAGACTGATATCACAACCATTTGCTCATTAGCATGTGACTAGTGCTGTCAAATGATTAATTGCGATTAAATAATGTTATTCCTATAATTGATCACAACAACAGGTGTTCGTTTGCTAATGGAGAAACGACAACATGTTGAATTGTCTGTATGGAAAGCACTTAATTTAATTACTTTTCCAATGATTTTATTTTCCATACTGTACAAAGACTTTTTCAAATGTCTTTTCTAAAAGTAAAACATATTTGTCAAACATATTAAATTTAACTGTTTGTCAAAATAAAAGTTTTTCTTTACATAGTGTCTGAACTCTGTTATTTTTTTATGTATATATAAATACATACACATGCATGTAAAACATATATTTTTTAAATAATTATAGAAAATATTTATATATAATATAAATGTAACTATTTAAAAAATATAAATACATGTATATATGGACATACATTTATACAGTACACACACATATAGTATGTAAACAAAAACTTTAATTTCGGATGCGATTAATCACGATTAATCGCTTGGCAGCACTACATGTGACTGCCCAAATTTACATACAAGCACATATTTAGTATTCAGTATTCATCCTGCTAATGATATAATGCATTAATAAACACAAGCACAAAATAGATTTTGAGAGGTAACCCAATCGTAAGATGTTATTTATACACAGAATTCTTTCAGGTGAAAACAATATTTCTTTCTATCCCAAACTGTTGACAGATAAGTAATTTTCCTGCCACTCTAGCACTGAATAATCTCAGAAATGGAGAATCACAGTGATGTACACACTCAAGAACACGAGTTTAAAAGCTGTATTAGCTTAGAAGTTTGAGTGGTAAGCCAATCAGCCACATGCCCCTAAGAGCCCGCACAACAAATTAAGAGTTTGTCTGCTCGCAGTTATTCACACAGACAGAGAATCCATTTAGTTTCGGCTGTTTGAACCACCTGAGGTGGAACGAGACAAAACATTAGGAGCTGATAGTTGCTGCTTTTTAATTTAGCAGCATAATGAACGTAACAAGCATGAACCACCCAGCTTCCCCTCTGAGTTCGTTGCCATTTCTTTTACTTTTATTTATTCAGTCATTTTCGAAAGACAAGACGAAAGCGGGGATGAAATATTCTTAGCATTTGTTCTATTCGTAGTGGAGTTAGTGAATATATCCAGGGCAAATGAAAATTTAAGATGTGTTGCATACAGAATAAGATTTTTTCATTTTCTGAGGAACGGATGCTTGTCCAAGCCATACTTGCGACAACATATTAAGCAGTTTTTCTATATTAGAAATGGTCGCCAGGGTGTTGTGGTAGTTAAGAAACCGAATTTATTCATAATATAAATCTTTTGTAACAATATACACAATATCTTTCAAAAGTTTGGGGTCTGTTCACATTATTAATTTTTTGAAAGAAATTAATACTTTTACATTCAGCAAGGATGAGATACACTGATAAATGTGATAGTAAAGACTCATACAGTTACAAAATACTTCTGTTTTAAATCAAATTCTTTTTATTCAAGTTCAATTTATTTATATAGGATGGATAAAAACAGCCACATGACAGACCAAAGTGCTGTACAGAGGTTCAAAGAGTAAAATAAAGATACAGAAATCAGCACAACTAAACACAATTAAGACAGGGTCTAGCCCCAATGATGTAAATAACTAAATAAATATGTTAAAGGAACACGCCACTATTTTTGAAAATAGCCTCATTTTTCAACTCCCCTAGAGTTAAACAATTGTGTTTTACCATTTTCAAATCCATTCAGCCGATCTCACTTTTAGCTGCTGCTTAGCATAGATAATTGAATCAGATTAGACCATTAGCACGCTCAAATGACAGAAGAGTTTTTATATTTTTTACATTTAAAACTTGACACTTCTGTAGTTACATCATGTACTAAGACCAATGGGAAATTAAAAGTTGCAATTTTCTAGGCCGATATGGCTGGGAACTATACTCTCATTACGGCGTAATAATAAAGGAACTTTGCTGCCATACCATGAGTAAAGCAGGCGCAATGATCACCATGGTACGGCAGCAAAGTTCTTTGATTATTATGCTGGAATGAGAGTTTAGTTCCTAGCATTATTGGTCTTGAATATCGCTTTTTTTTTTTCGTCGGTCTTAGTACACTATATATCTACAGAAGTGTCAAGTTTTAAATAGGACAAATATTGAAAATATTTAGTCATTTTTGAGCGAGATGCCAATGATCTATGCTAACTTGCATCTAAAAGTGCTACGGCCAGACTCAGAGATCGGCTGAATGGATTCGAAAACGGTAAAACTCAACCCAACCACTGAAAAACCTCAATCCCCTCTGTGTTTGAGTCTGGGACTAAAACAAGATTCTGGTCTCTTTAAGCTTCTGGAAGGAGTATATGAGTGCAGCAATTCCGATAAATTAATGGGGGCTTGATCACGTAAAGATTTATATACAATTCTAAATTTAATAGGCAGATAATGAAGGGTCCCCAGAATTGGAATAATAATGCAAGTTTTTTTTTTTTTTTAACAGCTATTCTCTAATATGGCAGCAGCATTTTGCACCACTTGAAGGCGAGAAATTTGAAACGTGTTCATCAAAAAATCCTAAAAAAAAGTATCACAGGTTCCCAACAATATTACGCAGCACAACTGTTTCCAGCATTGCTCATAAATCATATCATATTAGAATGATTTCTGAAGGATTATATGACTAGTAATGACTGCTAAAAAATTGGCTTTGCCACCACAGGAATAAAATTAGGTTTAAATTAGGTTTAAAAGCATTATTTTCTGTGGAGATACAAGTTGGGGTGGAAGGGGGAAAGACAACTAAAACTACAGGGTGGCAAGTACATAGAACAGACTGACCAAAGAGCTTGTTGCAATTTTAAATTAAGTGTGAATAAAGGCCAGAAATAACCAAAGGATCATATAAATATTGTCTGTGTTCATGTCCAGCTAGCGCGCATCACAACCTATTAATATGCACAACTAATGAAGCCAGTATTAAAGTGTTCATCATATAGAAGGTACAAGCTTATTTCATGGACAGCGTAATATATAGCCCCCTTTTAATGAAGCCTCGCATTTGCATATGGTGGACATAATAATTGCACATAACTCCATGTTTTCCGCTTCATGTGTTGTAGAGACAGCAGCGGCCTGCCCTGGGGTCTAGCACTAAGGCTTCAGCGGGTACTTGTGCAGTCAACGCTCTTCCAAAGATAGCTAGCTGGCGTGCGCACACACATATTAAAGCGCTGCTTTGTGATTCAACTAGCTCCCGTTCTGCAGTAAACTCCATTTAAATCAACCCATTAAAACTCCAAAGTGGAAGATTGATTTCTCCGATTCCTCCTTCCATCCAGGCATGGAGACTGCAAAACTTAATGACAGAGGGAGTTCAAGATGTCTTTGTTTATTTAGAGATGACGGCAATGAAGGTTATGACTGTCTATGTCCTGAATCAGGTAGCATGGGAGAATAGGATAAGATAACTAAAGTCGACAAACAAAGTGATGCTCCCACCGGAAGAAGAGTCAAGCTATGTTTTGCTACATTGTGGGAGCTTAAAACATTGTAAACAGCATTTTAAGGCACCGTCCTCAATACAAAGTCTGTTCAAAATGTCAGACAGCAACATTACTAAGATATCTTCGGCTAAAAACTAAGGTTTAACTAAACATATTGCTGAAGGCAGCGACAATCCAAGAATGCATCCTGTAACCAAGCTGAGAAAATAAATGTCACTAGGGTTTGGAAAAGTTGTATTGAGATATACACATACACACATATCTCTTGTTTTGGATTTGGATTTTAGGGGGCAGTATAATTATGCTTTTGGAACATCGGGTTAGGAGATAAACAAAGGTGCCTGTGATACAGTCATTGTCCTTTAACAAGGGACTGCTGAAATACTTACTTAGGTTATTTATGAATAAAACGAGTATATGTTTTTGTATTCTACCAAGCATTTGCGACAACGGGGCTCCAAAAAGTAAAACCAAATCCCATCGATAAAGAGAGTAAATTGGTAATCATAGACAAAAGAGGGAAGAGGTTCTCGGGCCGTTAGCTGCACCAAAGGCTTTCTCATTACGTGATAAACAAACCCCTAATGAGAGCTCATTTGCTGCATATTGCCCTCACTAAATGGCATCAGGGGTTGACATTTGGCTGTCTGTAACCTGCCGCGCTACTCCGCAGGGAAGACGCGGTCAGCTCATAGCCAATGTTCAACTGCACATGGCCTTGTGCCTCTTTCATTCAGATCTTAACCTGCCTCAATGTCATTTTAAGTCTAAAAATCTTAGAGCTTAGAGCACAGATAGCACCAGCTATTATGCCTCCACGCTCACTTACCCAAGCATTAGAGCTTCTCATCAAAACACACCAGTGTCCAATTTATTTTCTTTCATTGTTTTTTTTTTTTAAACACCTCACAGTTTTATAACTGCAGTATATAATTCTCAAGTGTAGAACTTCTGCATTAGACACTGATACTTTTGAAGTACACAAACTACTGTGCATAAACCAAGATGTTTAGAGCCGGCATATCCAAATGGCAGATGGTGGTCCGGGTGAGGACCTCGGCTTGGTTCCAACTGGATCAATGCATATCACCAATGGAAGCACTATTTAACCATTTCTAAATAAAGTGAGCGGTGCTTCAATACAAAAGAGTTGTTCGCACTAAAAGCACTCAGGGCTGCTTACTGTAATGATCTTTCGCTGTTATCCTTTAATATTATTATTATTTTTTTTCCATTCAAGCCCTTCCTGTGTGCACTGCTTCTCTATAAAGAAGCTAAAGTACCATTAAGAGCTTCAGATGATGCAGTTATTTTAAAAACAGAAGCAGAAACATAATGAGCTGTAAAATAGGTTGACACTTTAGCTAAAACAAAATATTGTTGTTTTTACCGATTACATATACACATCAATATGACTTTTTGGAAAATTATGGAAAATGGAAAATTATTAGTAGATGGCAAGGAAAGACAACATAAACATTGAAATTGGTAGTTAACTTTGTTTTCTGCTCATGAAGACAGCATTTTGATTAAAAAGTACTCCAGACAGCAAGAAGAAAACTCTGAACCCCCATACAGTATCCTTTCTGACACTTTTCACATTTTTTATTTTTATGTTTATTTATTTATTTTTTAATATTTTTTAGAAGGATTCTCAGAAGCAACAAGCCTTTTGGAACTTCAATTGAATACATCTGGTTTAGAGAATGTTGGCAACTGCTGTAACAACACCATCATGGGGCAAAAATTAGCTTTCTCCATTGTGTGTATTGTGTATTTTGATTAATTGCATTTTTGTAAACAACAAATTAAAATGCATCACTGCATTACATTTGATTGTCAGGACATCATTCTCAGTTTTAAGTCAGCTTATAAAGTTATATTTTATATTCAGTTCTGTAAGGCATTTCATGTGTGGAATTTCTGTCAAGTGGAAATTCTATTCCACAAAATAAGCCATTTGCACCATTTTTTTTTTAACTGCAAGAAAGTTGAACATGCAATACAGCCTAGAGAAATTAAAATGACAACAGCTCAGATTTTCGTTCATGCCCACTTTGCCCCCCCCCCCCCCCCCAAAAAATTATGTTTTGTGAACCAAATACCACAAAAATCATTCAGCTCCAATATCTTTTCAAAAACGGTAGCATTTCTCATTAAGAACAGTTTCCATTCCCCAACCCTACCTACAGGTAAGATGACAATATATCATTATGCACATTATGAAGAGTGCAGGAAGGGTAAAAGCGGGTCAGACTGGTTCATAAAGCAGGTTTCCATGTGGGCGCTGTGGTATAGTCCTTTTAACCTTTATTCTGTCCCAGTAAAGATTTCCCCCTGCTTCAATACTCATTAATTGCCCTCCTACCAAGAATAGAAGCCATTACGAATGCCCTGAAATACCAGGGGGTCAGACAAAAGTCACAGTGAAACACAAGACACACCTACTCCTCTGACACGTTAATAAACTCGCATGGATATCTACATCATTTATATTGTTATGTTTAAAAAGGACAGTTCATGCAAAAATGTCAAATGCTGGTCATTATTTTCTCACTCTCATCCAATTTCTAATTTGTAAGACTAACTGACTAACTTCTCTGGAATACAAAAGAAGAATATCCAGGCCATTCCTCTTCATACAATGAAAGTGAGCTCCTAAAAAGATCTGATCGTACTTGCATTTGAGTATACTGGCCCATCAAGATGTGCCTCACCAGGTCTGAAGTCAATAACAATTGGTCTTGAGACAGAATCAGTGAAGTTTGATTTTATTGACGTTTAACCTGATGCAAAGTGTTCATATTTGACTGCATGAGAATGCAAATAACATTTCACTAAACTGAAGAGGAAGATTTTTTTTTTATTTTTGGCAAATAATGCTAATCATTTGTATGACTTCAGGAGACATTGAATATTCAATGGGACTAGCATTTATTGTGGGTTTTGAAGCTCGGACATCCTTGGCAGACTATAAGTCACAGTAAGCATCTCCTTTTGTGACTGAATTTTCATTTACGGGTGAACAATACCTTTAAATAAACAATTTATTATGTTTTGTGTTTAATTAAGGATTTATACAATTTCTGATTTCATTTTCAAGAGCCATTAACTGCCATGCTCATTAAGAAAGCCTTTGTTAGCAACCAACACTCAATCTCTTAAAATCCATTTCATACAGTCTTGCTGTGTGCAAGATATACTTGAAAAATCACCAAAAAAAAATAAAAATTCCGCCCATCAATCCATCTCTCTTCAGTTTGCATTCCCCTGAAAAACGGCATGTGTACTGCTTCTGAGAAAATATGGGACTTTAAGTATTTCTTGGAAACCTGCCCTAATGAGAACAAATTCCAGAATAGAAATACCTTTTTTTATATTCAGAAAGACATATGAAGGGCTAAATGGATTGAGAGAAAGACAGAGGAAAAGCCAGAGGCCAACTTTAAGACACATACTGCGAACTCCTGAAATCCAACTGCTATGAAAAACCAGTGTCCCAAAAGACAAGAATAATTTTCACAGTTTGATATGCTGGGCTAGAACCATAATGGAGACTTATTTAATACTTCACATCAGGTCTTTCCCTCAATCTCTCCCACTGAATCAAAATGATCTTCATAAGAACAGTCCAATTTATAGGCATTTTCAAACTTAATCCTATATGGAAGTGCACTTTGCTTTTAGAGAGTTTTCCATTGTCTTGATTCTATAATGATATGTACGTGAACACTTATTTTAGGTGTGTTAAAGATATTTTGGATTAACTCTGGTACTATTCAAATATTTTTGTGTTTATTTCAACATCCGCACAAGCCTAACTGAAACACTGGCTTAATAAACATTAACCAACATCTGTTTATCCAACTAATGGAAGACAGGGAGAGTGTTCAGTAAACCCTTATTATTTTTCTTATACTGTTTGATTACACTATTGTAAAATAACTTTAAATAAAGTGATGTGACATTTTGTCTTCACTTTTAAAACAAAATCCTTCACTTTGCACAATATCCATTATACTATGTGAACTTCAAAATTGTGTATTGCATGACTATCAGTAACTTATAGAGTTTTTGTCCCTAAACAGCACTGCGTTGCAACATCCATTTCAGAGAAGGCAATCCCAGAATGCACAGAAACAACAAGGCTTAACTCTATGAATTGTTTTTTACTCTGCCAGTGGTTGAGATTTCTTACATGCCCTGCCAAAATTGTCACTGATTCAAATTTTCTCTGATTAATCTACCCTTTTACTTTTGTCATTTTATAAACCTTCACAACAACAGCAGGTATATTATACATGGATCCTAACAAACATCTGATTTTCTCCCAAAAGTTCTTGTTCGCATAAGACATAACCAGAGTAAACTGTTTTAGGTAGGATATTCCCCAAGATGGCCATTTTGACAAAATTATTTGTGTATTCGGTCACAATTTATTTTATGGTCCAATTCTCACTATTAACTAACCATTAACTATGACTTTCACCTCAATTAACTCCTTATTTGCTGCTTATTAATAGTTTATAAGGTAGTTGTTAAGTTTAGGGTATTGGGTAGGATTATGGATGTCATGCATTATATGTACTTTATAAGCACTAATAAACAGCCAATATGTTAATAATAGATATGCTAATAAGCAACTACTTATTAGTGTGAATTGGACCCTATACTAAAGTGTTACTGTGTATTCTGTGGTGTGTTAATAGCTTAGCAACATGCTAACATCATGAAAACAAATGAGGTGAATCATTTGTATGCCAAACATGAAGAGAGCACATTGGGAGTTGCTTCCTATCTTCCAAATCAGATTCTTCATTTCCTTAGAAGGCATCTGCCTATGTAGACAGAAAGGCAACTCACTATGTTCCAGAAAACAGCTAGTCAGTTATTTTAAGAGTGGACTTCCCTGCTTCTTCCCTTCAAAAAAGGCAAGAAGCAGAAAGGAATTGTATGGGAACTGTTTGTCTAGGGACGGCTTGACCTGAACAGATTGCACTGGAGGAGGTGAAATCATAGGTTGGGTGAAGCAAATTCAACTTCTTCGCCAACAGATCTACCATAACACCACTATACCTCTAACTAGTCTATGTCAGGACAGTCTTGGAGGGCACAATAGGGTATCACTTATCTACCATCGTGTGTGAAAACAAACCAACAAAAAAGGGAAGGAATATACAGTGAAACAAAAGGATAAGGAGACAGAATAGGAGAAATAATCTCTCTGCTGACACATGGCACAGGCGGGTAAAGTCGGAGGCCCGGGGCTGTTGTCTGAATGCCAAACAGCAGCCGTGTGCTGCAGAGCTGGTGCAGGGGATAATTCTGAATCACTGGGCACTGTAAACACAATAAATCAACCGCCCCACAACAACACACTGCTGATACACACCACTGACTCGCTGCATATTCAACAACACACACACACACTGAGCAGTCTATTCACTCCACAGAGATGCAAGTTTAAAGAGAAGGCAAAGATTTAGAAAGAAAAAAGATTCACTCCGATTTCTGCATTTTGAATGCTTTTTAAACCTGTAAAATTACGTAATTATGACTCAAACTGAATATTTGAGAGGACAATTCAAAAGTAGGACGAGACTTGATTATTAAGGAAGTGATAAGAAAACCCAATGAATGGTGGAAAGTGGGAGTTCCATTCCTGAATGAAAGTTTGCATATTTAAATCAACCAGTACATTTAAAAGAAATGTCTCAAAAGAATGATTAATTCACTGATCCGTGAGTGGTCAGTGACTCGATGATTCAATCATAGTGTTTTTAATTCTTCAAAAATGCCCCATTTGTGTCCCACAGAAGAAGAAAAAGAAAAAAAGAAATCAAATAATATATGCATTTATAATGACAAAAGTATGAGTAAACAATGACCGAACTGAAATTTTTGGATGAGTAATGCTAACCTGAAAGAGACTTTCAGAGGCAGTTATTACATTTACTACAAAGACACTTTTTTATGATATTCCTGGTTAAACTCTAAAATAAGACAAATACATTAAAGGGATAGTTCACCCAAAAATCATAATTCTGTCATTAATTGCTCACCCTCACGTAAAAGCTCTACAAGTTCTCTGACCCTCCCAAAGACAGCAAGGATCCTTACATGATTGATGCTCGGGAATCATAACAAGGAGATCGTTAAAAGAATCCATGTGACATCAGTGGTTCAACCGTAATTTTACAAAGCTACGAGAATGCTTATTGTGTTCAAAGAAAACAAAAGTAATGACTTTATTCCTAAAATTCTTCTTCTCTACGTCACCATATAGCGCCATTTTGGATGCATGGGAATAGGTTGTTTACATTCACATCAAAGCATAAACAACGTAAACAGTGTATCCACATACGGTGCTGATGACACAGAACAGTGTACGTTGTTTTCGTATCTGATATTCTCCAAAACGGCGCTATAGTAGGAGACGAATTGTTGAATAAAGTCATTATGTTTGTTTTCTTTGTGTATAAAAAAAGTATTCTTTTAGCTTTGTAAAATTATGGTTGAACCACTGATGTCACATCTCACTGTTATGATTATGAGCCTTGATCATTTTAGGATCCTTGTTTCTATGGGAGGGTCAGAAAGCTCACGGAATGCATCAAAAACATCTTAATTTGTGTTCCGAAGATGAATGAAGGTCTTCCAGGTTTGGAACAACGTGATGGTAATTAGTAATTAATGAGATAATTTTCATTTTTGGGTGAACTATCCCTTTAATGCATTTGAACAATTAGTACTAATTGTTATAGTACTAATTGTAATAGTACTAATACTATATAGCAAAACTCCTTGATTGTTATATAATCGGAAAGTGTAAACTATCTAATTGGTTAAAAAAAATAAAAATCTCGGCTGCATGATTGTTTACAGTATATTGTTGCAAAAAATGCAAACTATATTATCGTACAGCTCTCTATATAAAGTTTAATATATATTATATCTAACTTGATCATCATACATATGTAGGGCGATATAGACACTACATAGCAAATCTCAACTACTTGATTGCTTGTATCACTGCAAAAATGCAGGCATTGAGCTGGGATGTTTGAGTGATTGACAGGATCAGGAAAATTAAGACACAAGAATCAAGTAATAGATATGGGACTTTTGGTTATATAAGCAAACTCATATTGTACTTCTGGTGACCCATCCACCCTCTCCTAGCCTCCATGCCTAAACCCTTTACCTCTCAATGGCATGGAACAAGTGAGTGTGAGAGGGGACAGGAAATAGAAGAGTCTCAAAGGGACGGTGCAATGTCACCTTACAGCAGCTGCTGTTGTCATCACACTAATGCAGGCGCGCTGACCCCTCAACCCTGCAAGTTAATGAGGGAGGAGGGGTCTCATGCAAGGACGACACACACTGCGGCTCAGGGACCGCACAACACGATACAAAAAAACATCTTACCTGGAAATCCTTTTCCTCTAGTATCTCTTTCCTCCATCGCACCAGGAAGGCAGCGCACACGTACAAATGGAAATGAGAGAATCCTTCAGGCTCTGCCTGTGAACATAAAGATGAGAGTAACACTGAAGTCACGATTAAACGAGTCATATCGATTAGCATTATGACCTCCCAATTATGAGCTCATTAACATATGACCACCCTCATTTGCCTACCAGCATGGTTCAATATAAATAAATAATTTAAAAATGTAAATAAATCAATAACACAAGTTTTATTTTGTATTTCTAGTTTTTGTGCTTTACTTTGTAATTTTGGTGTGTCAAGTTAAGTTACTTCAAATATACTTGCTGTTTAATTAATTGTTACATGCTTTTACAGTGTCTTTTTGTTTTTTGTTGAACTGTGCAGCAATTGAAAAAAAAGGCCAATTCACAATTTATACACATATAAATTGTATATATTTACATAAATAGGTAACACTTTATTATAGGGACATTTATAGGGGAAATCTCACACTATTAACCAGTTGCTTATTAGCATGCATATTACTAGCATTATCTAGCAAATCTAACATTTGTTATATTTTAGCGTTTGATTAACTGTGTTAGCTTTTGTAGGACAGAGGCCATTTACAAATATAAGTCTTAAAGCCACAGTAGCAAAAACAGAAAATGCTCTTAATTTTTTTTGATGCAAGAAACCTTGACTAATATTAAAAGCAGACATCAGACGAAACAGATCAAGTGCTACATAACAGTGCAATAAGATCTCTTTAGGAAAACAGAAGGAAACCAGTGTATCTGCGTTTAAATGAGAATTTTTATTATTAAGAGATCGAGAAAAATTCCTCTATTTAGTTTGACCTTTCACGTTTCTCATTTAAATTTTTCTCACCACTTATTCCATTTCCTCATTTAGACGTCTTGGCACATTTTCTGATGGTGTCGAAAACAAAACAATGAAATTAAAGGGCAGGCTGAAACAAGATGAGCCTTTACGTGAAGGCCTAGTGGGTATAATAATAGTAACTATTTAACAAGGTCTTGTGTCCGCAGAATGGGACACAAAGTGGAGTATGTAATCCTTCTCAAAAACCTTGTAATGTGATAACACTCTTGAACCAATCTATTCTTCATCTGAATAAGACCATTGTCAGAAAAGAGCTACAGTCAGGCAGGAGCATTAAGTAAGTCGGCAAAAGTGATGCAACACAATCACAGCCAATATGAACATATGCATGTTCATATTGCTCTTGAATAAATGATTATATATTTTTAAGTCACAGAAACAATGCAGTCAACACAAATGTTATGTGGCAGCTACTTTCAAATGCGGATTTGCTCCATTTTGGGCGCGCTAGCATAGACATTAATGTTTATATCTGAGTTATAAACTTCCATCCCAGTATTTCTATGATAATATGAATGCCTGTCCGACAGAAATAATACTCTGTAGATGAAAAGACTGTTTGTGAAGCTCTCTGTGTTGTCAGCGGCAGTGCGAACACAGATTTGAATGATCCGGTAAGACATAGGTTTAATAGACACTGGAGAATTGTTGTCATTTAGAAATGAGATTGTGTGGTTGTCTGAATCGAGATCGCAATCTTTTTTTTTTACGATTAATCGTGCAGCTCTAGGAGGTTCATTCCGAAAAGTCTGGCTACGTGAGATGCCACCTGTGGAGCCCACGTGGCATAACCACTTCAGCTAGAAGTGCAATGAGCTCCACACGCAGAGGGGGGAAGATTATCTGCAATGCCAGACACGGACAGGAGGGTCCTAATGAAAATCAATGAACGTGTTTCTTCCAGCAATAAACAGGAAGGACAGGTCTCCTCTTCAAGGGTAAATGTGGGCAATGGAAATCTTCCCAACTGTACTGCATGTAAGAGCGCTCACACACAAACAGCACGGTATACGGCAAAGGTGGCAGGAAGTGGTTTCGTGACTGCGCACGTTACATCCAGTCCAATTACCCCGCAGTCATTCTCAGTCACCTCCTCGTCAAAGTGACCACACAAGCGTGAAATGCACTTAATTAGACACTCAATAGACAAGGCCGGGCTGCAAGGGCATCTGCATATGTTCAGTTGTGTGGGAATGAACACTATAATGCAGAGCTCTGGCTTTCTTCCACATATTTATAACAGGAATTGTTGTCGGGAATCGCTGTTAATGACATGCACCACTAATTTTATTTTGTTAAAAGACTTAATCCCTGGAAACTGTTGTTTACATAAATAAAGGAGACAGGTGGACTAGTGATAAGACGCCATTTTTTAATGCATTTTTAATTCACCCAAAATTAAAATTCTGCCATTATTTGCTAACTCTCATGTTCGTTAGAACTTAAATGTCTTTCATTCTTTTGCAAAAATGTATGTTTGACAATGTACAGTCGTGGCCAAAAGTTTTGAGAAATAAATATTAGTTTTCAAAAAGTTTGCTGCTAAACTGCTTTTAGATCTTTGTTTCAGTTGTTTCTGTGATGTACTGAAATATAATTACAAGCACTTCATACGTTTCAAAGGCTTTTATCGACAATTACATGACATTTATGCAAAGAGTCAGTATTTGCAGTGTTGGCCCTTCTTTTTCAGGACCTCTGCAATTCGACTGGGCATGCTCTCAATCAACTTCTGGGCCAAATCCTGCTGAATCCTCTTTAGGAGACGATCCTGGCGCTTGCTGGACTTTCTTGGACGCCCTGAAGCCTTCTTTACAAGAATTGAACCTCTTTCCTTGAAGTTCTTGATGATCCTATAAATTGTTGATTTAGGTGTAATCTTAGTAGCCACAATATCCTTGCCTGTGAAGCCATTTTTATGCCACGCAATGATGGCTGCACGCGTTTCTTTGCAGGTCACCATGGTTAACAATAGAAGAACAATGATTTCAAGCATCACCCTCCTTTTAACATGTCAAGTCTGCCTTTTTAACCCAATCAGCCTGACATAATGATCTCCAGCCTTGTGCTTGTCAACATTCTCATACTCATTCTGGAGTATATGCAAATTGCTATTTTTTAAAAACTTAAGCAGCAACTTTTCCAATTTCCAATATTTATGTAATTCTCAAAACTTTTGGCCACGACTGTATAAGCTGATCTCTTCTGTCAAGTGAACACATAAGGTAACCAGGGATAGCAAAAGTAATATATATATATATATATATATATACACACACACACACACACACACACACACACACACACACACACACACACACACACATATATGATGCTGAAGTCTTTGTCAGGAACAGAATTAAATTTAAGCTGTAAATTCCTCCCCTCTCCACCTTATTCCTAAACGCAAAAGTCAGCCTATGGGTGAGACTTTCAGTTCGTTAGCTTCTTTAGGGAAATAAAGAGAAGAATAACAACATGCAGTAAACCGTAAAACATTACAAACCAGTGTGTTCATAATTAAGATAATACACTACAATAATATGGTAAGACACACCAATTTGCAATATTAAGCAGCAAATGAGTGGTTTTGTACAGCTAACAATAGCTGGAAGCAAAACCCATAAAATTTACAAATGCCCATGTCCACTGTTAGAATAAGGTGGATACAGATGTCAAATGTAGTATTTTGTATTATTTATATACTAATATATGATTTATTCATATTTTGAACATTTTTATATTTTCAGTTTCTGTTTTACAATAAGTTAGTCATAAAAAAAGTACTTTAGCCAAATCAGCATTTCTAATTTTCAAGCTTTTAACTTACATTTATATTTGATTTCAGCTTATTTTCAGTTAGTATCAATTAGTTTTAGTTAACAATAACAACACCGCTCAAATATAATTAGCCCTTTTTTAAATTCGAATTTGCATGCATTCGGTTACAAAACATCACAACCGTTTAGTGTCACTGGTGTCACATCTGGAACTGTGTGATTTGATGTGCCAAATATGAATTATTATGCGCATGTTCAAATGAAATTTGGAAGCTGCAGTGGAGTGGAAGATTATAAACAAGTTTTCTGTCTTTTCCTCATGCAATGCTATTTTACAGTCCTTTTTCGAGTTTGACAGTCCCTGGTAACCATCCATGTTCACTGTATGGAAAACAGCAGCTTGGATACATTTCTCCTTTGTGTTCCACAGAGGAAAGTATATTACAGCAATTATATAATATTTGACCTCTATGATACAAAATGCAATTTGTGCTTAAGCAGAAAATACTATGTCTAAATATATTCCTCATCATATAAACAAAAGCTGCTCCGGGTTCCGAGAAGGCGTATGTGTTATTAGTGTATTTTTTCGAAGCTTGTGGTCTAGTTTTATGTGAGAGAGAAGGCTGGGTTCACCTTTAGAAGTGCTGTAGTTTTTCTTCATTGATCATTTTAATTATTTTGTCTGTCTTTCCCTCGGGGGGCGAACAGTTGATGATGGGTCTTAATTAATGGGGCCAGTGGGGGAACAGACACAGTGGTCCATTCTGGAACGTTCTGACGCAAGTTCTGGTGACACACTTCAGGTGGGATAAGTTTGAAATGAGGACAAACTCAATCCATGTAGTCCATGATTACACTTTTGTTCACTATACTATATTTTAGGTTACAGCAAAGTTATAATTTAATAAGTTATAATAAAATAAATACATGCACAAACACAAAACAAAGAACGTGCAATGTAAGTGGTGTTTGGCTGTGCAAAAGTCAGTCCAATAATATGAAAAATTTAAATATAATCCCCAAATTTGGTATAATTGAAATCTAGTATAAATTTAGTCATATAAGAATTAAACCACGTTTGTGAATAGTCAGTTCTACTCTAACTAAAATCCACCTGAAGTAACATTAAAATGACTGCAATACTGTAATATAATGTTGTGAATTCTTATTGTTTGTTGTCCACATTGTATTAATAATAGGCCAACATGTGTCTTCAAAATACATATTTTAATATGATTTATAACCAAGTTTACATATGCTTTCACATCTCTTGATATTTTTGCCTTGCAATTTTTAAACAAAGTGTTTGATTAATCAGAATGCACACATGCATATTGATTCAGCTTTCAATATAGTTAAAAAAAATATATAAAAAAAATGGCACTTTAGGGTAACACTTTAGTTTAGGGACCATATCCTACATCCCTAATCCTACCCAATACCTAAACATAATTACTACCTTACTAACTAGGCCTGGACGATTAATCGAAAAATAATCAAAACCGAAATTCATAACCTCTAACTGACGTAATTTTCCCATGTCGGTTATTTCGGTTTTTTAATCCTGTTAACACTTCCCCCTTAAAAGCACGTGTGTAGCCACATGACTCTGCTCTCCAGTCAGTGGCATAAAAGCAAAGCGGTGTGAGCGGTGAGCCTTGCGTCTTCACTAAACTTTGTCAGTTGTATTAGTTTTATGGTTTGGACATTCAAGCGATTAGATGAACGGATGTGTATTCTTATATCGAGCTACCATGTTCGCGCAGCTCCATTGTGGCACGAACACTCATCTAAACAGTAGCTATGAAGATCGCGCGCACAGAGGAACGCAGAAACTAGTTGTCAGTGCTGTCCTGTGATTTATCACTAAAGTAGCTTAGAATCTCAAAACTTATTATAGCATGTTTGTGTGCAGCGCACATGAAGCACAAGCGCGTGCACAGAGAGCAGCGGTCGCGCTGCGGGTTCCAGGTTTGTGTCCGTTCATCTGAACATAAACAGATGAGAAAAAAAACACACATGTAGGCCTACAGTATTTTTGCTTAAAGAGACAACAGCCTAATAAACGCGCTGCCTGTCATTAGTGTTAATCAAAGAACAAAAGAAAATCATTCACTGATCTTGACTGAATATATTTAATAACTTTACTTGATTAATCTTTATTTTATTTATAAAAAGAAAACTATGCAGTGTTTTTAAACTTTTAATTACAGTTTCTGTACCTGAAATTTAGTTTAGTTGTATTTATTTATGATATTGCTTATTGATTTGTTTGTTCCTTTCTTATTACTGACCTATCTTATTACTTGTCTTTAAGTTTTTGCTATGGTATTTTTTTTTAATCACAGGCAAAATTCCTCTTGCAGTGTTTTGTAGGCTGCTTATTTTTGCTCATGTTTCAGCTGCAACAGAATGCTTTGTAAAAATGTTTGACATCTAAATGTTTGACTTAATTTTTTTATATTGGATTTTTTATCTTATTGGAATCGAAACTAGGAATCGATAAGAATCGGAATCGATAAAATTGAAACGATACCCAACCCTAGTAAGAAATGTTACGAACATAGATAAAATAACTGCTGATAGTCAATCATATTTACAGTACCTTGTCAGTGAACTATGAGGGCAAAAAAAAAAAAAAACCGAAACAAAATAATCGTTCATTAATCGTAATCGAGGTAAAACGTTCAATTAATCAAGGTTTTGATTTTAGGCCATAATTGTCCAGCCCTATTACTAACTATTAATAAGCAGCAAATTAGGAGTTTGAGGCAAACCAATTTTTTTTTATATGTCTGTTAATAGCGATTATTGGACCATAAAATAAAGTGTGACCAAAAAGACACTGTATATTGATAAATAATACAAAATAATACTTATTATTATTTAATATATTAATTATACATTGTGTTTTCCTCAGTAACTAAATTGCAGAGAACTAGTAAAATGTGCTGCCACAATTGTCTGTTTACCATGTCTAGAGAAGTTCAATCCACATATAAAATTTAGAGAACACGTTTCTTCAACAAGTTCCATAACTTGAAGTATCATTAATGTTTGTGGCACATGAGGGATGAGTTATTAGGGTTTGTTCAAATCCTTAGTCAGCACTACTAATTTTATTATGGGAGCAAACGAAAATCTTTACAAACCACTCTTGACAAACAAGCTCAAAGCCATAGTCGTCCAAAGCAGAATCTCGTAACATCTTGATGGATTTTCATGTAAATACAAGTGTAAGCTTACAGCCATAACATAAAATCTTCTGGGGCACGGATCTGAGGTATCATCATGATAAACAGCAATGTAGCAGTCAGAGCGCTTTGGCAGAATTTTGATGACAAGCACTGGAGATCATTGGTTAGCGAAAAGCCTGCAGTCAGTTTATACTTCCATCACCAAGATCCTTAGAGAGTCAGTTCTGATATTAAGCGTGCTCCTTGTTCATGCAAACACACTCTAGATTTACCAACAAGTCTGTTGAGAGGGAGTAGATCTGACATCGAACAGCTCACAACATTCATATCTACCCATCCTTCAGCCCCAAGCAAGAAGAGAGATAGAGCGCGCAGATGAAATGGAGTGGGTCGCTCTGAGTTATGTTCAGGGTGATGATTGCCTATTGGTGTAACCTACCGGCCTTAATCAGAGCGGCAGGGAAGATGACCGTCTGAGGGTATCAAGCTGTGACACGCTCCATGCTACTGTGGTTTATTACTTTATTAAACCTCTCTCTACCTGTGAGATGTGAGACTCCTGCTGTCAGTGGGGGGAAAAAAATATCGCCCACTGTCTGGGAGCATGTGTGCAGTCAAATGTCAAAGGGAGACCTCTATAACTTGGGAGGATGCGTATATCTTTCAGCGGAACAACAAAAAGCAACAAACATGACACTTATGATGAGTCATGACCCGGTGTTGATCTAAGAGTGCATGTGGTTAAGAATGGATGAGTGAAGGATTTCAGATAGTGACTGCAGTTTAAATGTGAACGACTGTGTAAATGTTCACCTGTTTGCCAGTGTCATGTCATATCTACGCCAGGGTCAAAATATAACCACACTTGGCTCCTCGGGGGAGCTGGTTGTAATTTTGTGTTATTTCATTGTAAATGATCATGTACATTTTAGGTATAAAATTTCAAATAAATGTTCTTCTTAACTTTCTAGTCAAAGAATGTGAAAATAAATAAATATATAAAAATGTAAGTATCAGTTTCCATAAGATATTAAGAAGCACAACTGTTTTCTAAAAAGACCATAAGAAATGTTTCGAGCACCAGATTAGAATATTAGAATCACTTCTGAAGGCTCATGTGACACCGAAGACTGGAAAAAAAATGCCTGCTGCAAATTAGCAAGAATACATAACATTTTAAAATGAATTAAAATAGAAATTTTAAAGTGCGAGATTTCACAATATAACGGTTTTGCTTTATTTTTAATTGAATAAATGCAGATTTGGTGGATTTATTATGTTTTACATTTAAACCCGCCCAAAACATTTGAATATCGATAGCTGTTCGAATATTTAAATGTATATAATATAACATTTGTTTTGTGTAACACTTAAGTATAGGGACCAATTCTCACTATTAACTAGTTGCGGAATAGTATGCCTATTATTAACATATTGGCTGTTTATTAGTACTTATAAAGCAAATATTCTGCATGAGCTTTTTCTGCATACATAATGTATGTACCCAGTGCCTAAACCTAACTCATATCTTACTTTATATTAATAAGCAAATACATTTATTTATTTATTTATTTTTTTACAAAAGACGTAATGGTTTGTTAGTACCGAGAATTTAACCTTAAAGTGCCCCATCACGAATTTTTGAAAATTACCTTTCATGCAGTAACATAGCTCTAAGTGAATGAAAACACCCTGCAAAGTTTTAAATCTGAAAGTGCACAGTGTATAAAGTTATTGTCTCTCAAAAGAAACCATTGACTCTGAATCATTGAAACAAGTCAATTTTAAAACGAATCCCAAGCCATTTCAGGTTGCCGTCAACAGGAAACATTAGCATATTGTCCGCCCGGTTGTTGGTCTTTTCGCGTTGGTCTGAATGAAAGTGCAAATTCATTCTTTGCCACTAGGTGCCTCTTTTGGAGTGGTAAAAATAGTGTTTCACTGGTAACGCTGTATATAAAGCAGCACTGCACTCACAAACACGGCTTTATCGGGCATTACAGGCATGATGAAATGAAAATGAGACCAATCAGACCAATCACGGCAGATTAACATCAGGCAAAGGAGGGGTTTGGAAAAATTAATCACTGGGCTAATCGTTTGGGAGTCGTTGAGCACATAAAATAAAATTAAATTCATATTATAAGACAATGAAAGTGTTTTTTGACCTTGCATGCATGTCAACCTTTTACTGGGGAAAAAGCAAAATATGAACCATTCATTACCCATAACAAGGTTTAAAAATAAAGTGTGACCTTGTTTTGCATTCTTTAGAGGGTTAATACTGTGTACGATAATATATTTAATACAAAAAAAAAAAACAATACTTCTACTACTAATGCTAATTAGTTGCTCCAATTAATTTTATATCTGATATTTGATGTAACAGATGAACTCTATATACAACTCAAAATACGATTGTGAGACTGATCTGTCATTAAGTTGATCCAGCAGGTCAGTGCAGGTCTGCCCTCTTTTCTCTTCATCAACCAAAAGTGTCCTTCCAATTTAAGTTACACAGAGTTCTGGCCTTTGATGTGGAGCAAACTTATACACAGTCCACGAGGACCTTAGAAGTTTGGACTATTTATAACTTGACTTTTGGCAACACAAATGCGAAACCTAAGATGACAGGTTTATCTACAGTCAGTAAGGGCGGGCAATGTACTTAGAGAGGACAAGAGAAAGAGAGTGAACACAGACAAAGAATTACATCATCTGACCAAAGGTGTTACACTTTTCCATGCACCACGTTCCCATAGGAACTGAAGCTTTCACGCTTCAAAAAGGATGCTAAAGTACTATAAATGTAACATCAAAGTGTCATATGACTTCTGGAGCCATATGTGTTCCATAGAACATATATGTTGTGTGCTAAGTTGCTATTAATGAATAACCTTCCCAATTTAGCAAGCTGTTAACTGCTGAGACCAGATCAAGCCAGTGAGTTTAACTCCGTTGAGAACTGGATCAACCAATCTGACTTGAAAGAATAATTCACATGAATGGGCTAAAGAGAACTGGGATAGATGTTAAGGTTTTCAATGAATAATGACTAAACTATGGGTTTTAAATACTTACATATTAAGTAAAACTTACAAAGAATATGGTGAACAAGTCATATGTACCACTTTTAGGGTACTTTAATGTTTCACACAGTCCTTTTTTGCTGTAATGGAAAAGAACAACCAGTACAACTATTTAAAGTTCTCATTTGGTGTTCCAACTTCTAAATTAAAACAGAGGTTTGGGACAACATAAGGGTTAGTAAATGATGCCAAATGTTTCATTTTTGTGCATACGAATCCTAAAGGAATAAGGAATATAGGCATAGCAAGTTCTCTGTAAGCAACGTTTTGTCTGAGAGCTACTAAGTCTTGTTCGATTATGGAGTGAATTTGTCCAAAGCCATTCACTGAAGTCAGCTTTAGCTCAAGTGGGGCGCAGCAGGGTTGACTTTTGCTAACATTTTTATCGTAAATGATTGAGTGCAGGGCACCCGGTGAGCTGTTGCTCTGTAAGTGATTGAGCAGGAACTACGAAGGAGCTAGCAGAGGGGATTTAAAGTAAGAAGTGATGAAATATTGATGTGCAAGGGGCTGTGCCGGTGACCTGGACCTTGCCTTCTGGGTACTGCCTTTTCTGTGTCAGAAAACATAGGGCAATCATTAGGGGAACCCCACGGGACAGGTAAAGGGATTCAGGTCGCAGGTCTAAATCCCTGTTGGGAAGATTCCGTCCAATGTGCCTTACGGTGAGGTTTTAGATCAGAAGTCGATGCGGATGAGGAGTAAGAAGAATGGAACTACAGTTTGGTGCACAGGTGTATATAAAACATACATGTAAAGCTAAATCTGTGAAAACCTTGGATGTGAATTTCAGATCTGGGAAGATTTCATTGGTATTCAAGCATTTAGGAATATACAGAAGAGTGTAGTTGGAATTGGCTAAAGCTAGTGCTTCTTTCCTTGGGGAGATACTGCAGATAAGCCTGTCCTAGCAGAAGCAATCTTCTAGCTCATTACCGAGGCAAAAGTCTTGAGCTGGGGGAGTTTTGCTAAACTGTACAGGGCTAACAAGCGCCTGTGAACAGCAGGAATGCATTGACCATTGCGAGCATTCGAGCTGAATCTGCTAATTCGCGGCATGCCAACAAACCGTTGTGAAGTCCCCCTGGCTCTATAGCACAGAGAAGTTGGTGCAAGACCGTCAGTCTCTCGGCCCAAACACCAACCAGGGGAGGCAGGGACACTGCTCTCTTTAGCGCAGACGCTATCACGCTTCACACTTAGCCGCACATGATAACTTTTTTCAAGCAGTCCTCTGACAGAAACGCTTTCAGCCATGGCTTAAACATAACTGAGAATGTGGACCAACAAGATAGAAAAAAAAAAAAACCCAGAGCTCCCCCTAAAGGCAGACCACATAAGTTATGAAATGATGAGGTTTGTCGGCAATATCAAACACTCATCCTGGGGGGGGGGCGTCTCGCCAAAGTCAGCGTCCAGATGTGTGACGCACAGTTAGAGGTGTGAGCACACAACATTAAAAGAGACTCCTTGCTTGCCTTGGGCTTCTAATAAGTCTCCCCACTGAGAAGCCTAACAAACGCACCGGAGAACGGAGTATGTGATGTGGTTGTACAGTAAAGAGCATAAGACCTTGCTGTGGGCAATGTAGACACACACACATACACACACATTTATTCTTTAGTCCACTGACTTCTATTGACTGTGATGGGTCACGAAACATCCCTGTTCACTTTCTGCTGTGCACGGTAGCTCAATAATTGAAGGCCACGCTATTGATGCGTTTGGTGGGAAGGAAACTAAAAAACCACCTGCTGGGTTACAAGCTGCATCATGACAGAGCAAGGTTTCATACATTAAATCAGCTCATACTTTATATGTACTGCTGGGAATGTGAGGATGCTCACTTGGTGGAGGTTAATGGAGAAATGAACATTCAAAACGCTCATATGGTTATGTGTTAGTGTTAAGACCCACACAAAGGAATACTACAGCCAAAGACAAGGGTAACTGTAGCAAGGACAGCACAAAGTACAATAGCTTTTGTAAGCCTCTGCTATACACGGCAGATGGCTGTGATTCACATCCAGTGCGTCGAAGGACCACAGAGGGACTATTATGTTTTTAGGTTCAAGTAGAACAAGACATACAGAAAGTGTAATTGGAGTGATAGGAGGACACCTCAGGCACTGCGCATGATACTTCCATTGCAAATAATGTAACTCTGCTTCAGTGATGAGACCGTGTCAGTACATAACTAATACCTACTTTGGTGTGATCTGTTTGGCCAAGTCTACAGAGACTTGCTATTTCAAAACCAAGTAAGATAACAAACAGTCCAATTTCGACATGGCTGGCTCTGTGCGTAAACAATAAATATGCAAACATATGGAAACCAAATGGCCAGACATGTAAGAGGTGATTAAAAGTTCTTAAAGTTTGCACATTTTCATTGTTGAGGTTATCACAGGTGTAAGGTAACAGGGTGCATATTTTATATGTACTGCATGCATTTGTACTCTAATTTTACTTACTGTCTTAATATTTTATTGCTTTTAGCTGGCCAACATTGCATTTTGCCATATACACTGCATATTTCCACAGAATTGAAACACGCCACTAAGAAAAATCTAGATATGCTCTACCCCTTGCATGATTGCTTATAGTTTTAAATAACTACATCATCTGACCACATGCTTTATACTTTTCCATGCACAGTTTAGTGCGAGGAATCAAAGTTTATGTTACTATTAATGAATAATCTTCTATAACCTTCAGTAAACTGACTTCATTTGGAACTGGATCAATCGATATGACTTAAAAAAATGATTAGTTTGAGAATATTTACATTCAGTTAGCAATAAACGTCATCTGTAAATACTAAAAATTACATTATATTATATCTTATATTCAACACTGGCATTTCCCTTAGGCACTGTCTGCCATCTTGGATGAACAATTTTCTGAACTTGTAACAACCCATTCTGGGAGCAGCACATCCTATAAAAGGTTGTATGCAATGTTGCCTGGAATTTGACAGAATGCCTCCAATTCCCAAAACTGCTGTCTAATGAGGCTGCTCACTAGTTTTTGAGGTACAGCCAGGGAATCTCATAGAATGAGAAGTCTGCCAAGAAACCAGAAGCCTCCCCTGAACTTTATACAAAGATAAGCATTCTAAATTAGTTAAATTAAAGATGCCGTCAGCAGTTTTGGAATAGCACACATACAACCTGACAGATATCACTAAAATAGGTGTCCTGAGAAATCACATCTGTCTCTGTAACAGCCCTAGGCTCTGCAAACAGCAGGAAGAGTCAGGAAAGCAGCCCACACTTTAATTTGTTTTAGTCAATCAGAAACGTTCTCTGCCTATGAATCCTGTTTTGTATTCAGAAAAAGCTTAATGTGCACTGTTAAGTTGTTCATTACATACTCAGACAGAGGAAACGTCTTGGAAAATTAATTGGGAAACCTCCATTTTGGAGATTTTAGATGCACAATGTGGCTTACACTGTAAAAAGATTTTTCAAAGTTGTAACTACAACAAAGATAATTGGAGCATGTTTTACTATTTCAGTAGAGTTTCATTTGTAATTCAATCTGTTACTTGCTGTTTCTTTGTAATTACTTGTGAGGTTTCAGTGTAATTTAAAAGCAATTTGTGAAACTGTTTCCTAGCCTTTTTCTTTTTTTTTTCAACCAATCCAAAGTTGTAAATTAAACAAAGACTACTGAAGTATGTTTTACTATTTTAGTCTTTCTACTTCAAAGTTTCATTTGTAATTCAATGTGTTACTTTCCATTTCTTCATAATTAATTGTAAAGTTTCAGTGCAATTTAAAAGCAATTTGTGAAAACTTTCCTTTTTTTAAGAAAATCATACACCATTTTTTTGGTGTGGTCAAATGCTCATGGACTATAGCCATTCAAATAAAATTACTGAAAAATGTCCTCATCAAATTAGATAACGCACACACAAAGTTTATAATGTACCATAAAGAATGGGGAAACAACCCGGGGCATTGTCCAAAGATTTATCCATACATATGCAGTTAGGGGGCATGGAAACTCCTTTAATAGAATAAAATGATCAAGCAAGGGAATTAAAATTTACACTGAAGCCGGGAAGATTCAGACACCTCAAGTTTTGATGTACGGTTCACTGCAGTACAGAGGATTTTTGTTTACTGTGTAGAGGTTTTTGTGAGGAGGGTAAAAAAAAGAAAAAAGAAAAAAGATAAGAAAAGAAAAAAGTACTCTGAAGAACATGAGTCAGCGTGTAAAGCAGAAGTCTGACAACAACAAGCAGCACAGATCAAGAAAAAACTCACAATGCACAGTGAATGGCACAGAAACTATTTCCCTGAGAGATACAAGGGAATCTACTCTTTCTGTTTTCGAAAGCCCATGAAATATTAATCGTTCAGACTTGGCTAATTCGGGCCATCAAGATCTTTAAGGTGAGTTAGTATGACACAGATTGTCAGAGTCGGCGAGGGAGGGAGTGAGTGCGAGCAGTCATTTTCAGACTATTTGGTTATGCATTAAAAATGCATGGGATGAATTACATTCTATTCCTGGCCTCTGTTGAGGAATTCACACTAGGGTCCAAAATCGAGCACTTGGCAAAACAGAGAATAAGAATAACTTTAAATTTCCAATCGCTGAAACTTCACTTGAGCAAAAAAAGACCAGCAAAGTGTTCAATAAAATATGATTTGACTGAATATTTAAAACATAGTGTGAAGAAACTGTATAAGTTACACTGCTTTAGGATTTGGAGACATTATTCCATAAAGGTAATTTTGTGCCAATAGCTGCATCGAATGGAATCGAGAAAAAAATAAAATAAATAAAAATAAAAATCACTAAATAGTAGAATCAATTATTTTAAAATATACAAGGCACTATACTGTTATTATATGTACATAGTATAATATACATTATACTATATAACACTATACTGCACAGTATATGAAAAAACTACTTTAATTTTGAGATCTGATAAATAAATATATATATATATATATATATATATATATATATATATATATATATATATATATATACATATACACACACACACACACACGATATACACAATATCACGCATTCCTAGTGTTTGCACTTCTCCAGGAAGGAATAAACTGGAATTTTTTATTTCAACTACACATCACCTATAAAATTGACTTTGACAAGCTCAAGTCAGAAAGTTTCCATGATTACGTTCTGTCTGAAGTCAATCCACTCCACAAAACAAGATTTCCTGAAGTCCTCCATCCACGGCCCTTTCTGTGAGTTCAAAGAATACTGAGCTGGGTTCATCTCTCTCTGAGCGAGCACTTTCAAGCAAGCTCACAGCCCTGACAGCAAGGCTTTCATAGCTTCTGGCCAAACATGAGTGAAATGGCCCAGTGATTTGATGGAAGCGTGAGAAAAGATTTTGGCCGAGGTAACAGCAGGGTACGACGCCATGATCACAATAGCAGTAACAGGTCAATGCACACGAGTTTACGCATTGGAAATGTCACATCTTGAAGACTTCAGAAGGGCACACATCACCTTTCATTTCAAAGACAGATGAGCTTGGTTCACTTCTCTTTGAATAACAGCATTTGCCCTGCTCAGTTTGAATATATACAAAGGAAAGTCATCCAAAGGTTTCAAGTAAGAGCTAAAAGCCTGTGAAACTTCTGCATCGGTTGCAAACGCTTATGAAAGAAGCGCTAGCAGTCAGTTCTCTCATGCTTATGCCTATCCACACTGACCTGTTATACCAACACATTTACAATGCCCAACCATTAAATGCATTTCTACAAAAAGGCAGTTCTGGGTTGGCACAAAAAAAAAAAACTGGCTTCACATCGCTCCGTTTACAAGTTGGTCACTAACCAGTGACTGGTGTTATCGATGGCTCAGAAGCAGCATAGTTTCTTCAGCGAGCACAAATTTGATTTTTTATGCCCCAGCCCCCCTTCCTTACAAAAGGGACAATTGTTATTCCTAAAGGCAAAGAGATGTTGAATGTCCCACCTTTAATACAGACGGGGGAAGCTGTAATCTGCTGATTGGTCAGTTTGAATGTCCCAGATTTGATTTTTAAAAGTGGTCAAGGAAAGGATAAATGAAGACTATCGCTTTGGCACAATGTTCTTTGGCTCTTTATCTTGGGGCTCTGCTCTACCTTTCTAAATTATTAATAATGTGTCTTATTATTACCAGTGTTAAAAACTGTTTTCTGTCACTTTTGATCAATTTAACAGCCCTTAAAGAATTTTCTCCAAACTATTGAATGGTAGTGTATAATAATAATATATAACAATATATTTTTTGTTTATTATTGTTTCAAAATGATTAAGATATGCACATGTATTCAAGGTGTATAGAAAAATATTATACATTTTTACTTGATGGATACTGCACAAAAAAATGACACTTTTCTTGAAATAAAAATAAATAACTTCTAAAATTAAATGAAACATTCAAAGTGGCAGTTGTTTTTTTTAACTAGATTTTTTTTTTACTTTGGATGATAAATTATATCTTTGAAATGTGAAGTAATAGTCATAAAAAACAGAGTGTGGTATGTTCATTTGTAGGCAGGTTATGTAGCAAATCAGTTACATCACTGTTCGACTCAAATCAGTGGAAACCCGGTCAAAAAACATTAAAAAAAGAAAAACGTTAAAGTGACCTCAAGCATCAATAAAGCACTAAAATAATCATGGGTTGTTGCTGTAAATCCTGCAGCAGTTATCTCCTCTTGCCCTTGCTATCACTGTTTGCTCAGCTGGCAAAATCAATATCTGAAAGCAACTCAGGATGCCTCCAATCATAACCTGACTAAAAACGAGCCTTCACCAATGAAATTCAGTTGAACTTCCAAAAAAAAAAAAACATTTTTAATGTACCATATTTGCTCTGCACCCAAACAGCATCTCTTTAATGGAAGAAACAATCAATAGTGCATGTTAAGCAATATCCTAGTCTTACTGACTTGTGACTGGCCTAACAAGTGAGTGTTTTTGTGGTGCCCTCCGAGCTAACATACACATCAACACGCATCAGTGACGTGGCTGGTGTTGTCAGAAAGAATCCAATGTCCCCAGTGAGTAACACATAGGCAAACAAAGCATGCAAACTGTCTATCGGCAATGGTTACAATCTGTGTAAAATCCAAATTAGTCAAGTAGAATAAACGGACAGTCAGCTGTTGAAAGCATTTCCTCTATTTCCTCTTCCTGTAGAGATGGAAGGAAACTGACATTTAATACAGTAAGCGTCTGCTGATGACAGGAAGCATATAATGGCCTTTCACAATTACCTTGACAGAAATTCTAAATTCCTTCAAAGTAAGAATTAAGCATAATTTTCACACTATTTTGAGCTAAGTGCACAGAAATGTCAGACCCATTGCATTGACTCAGAAATGGCAGCCCGTTGGACCGAACGTCATCAAGAACCGCCTGGAAGTCTTCCATAAGTAAGCAACAGATGTACAGATGTAAGCAACACCTCTGAGGTTCCTGGCTGTGTTTTTAAGATTAATCCTCGTTAAACCTAGAAAAACCTAAATGTGAAGCAACTGCAATCAGAAACGTCAGCTTATATATACAATTATTGCATATATAAGCTTATATTATGGTAGATGCATTGAAATTATCTTTAATTCTTACTGTCAATGGTTCGCTTGGTGTCATTGAAATAGTGATATATCATTATAAGATTTTTTTTTCTTATATAAAACCAGGTACATAGTTCTGGTGTAATTTATTTTGTAATTATTTACTCAAGCCTATATTTATCCAGATTTATGATTTTCTTTCCACAGTGGCACACAAATCCTGCCTGCTCTTTTCAATATAATGGAAGTAAATTTCATTTTCAAGTTCCAAAATGCCCCCCAAAAGCCACATAAAAGTATCATAAAAGTGGTCTACAAAAATGATTCACAATTTTGCCCTTAGTTGTCCAAAAAGGACAATATTCAAAGCTATTCAAAGAACAGAGAATGTTAGTACAAATGTGTTAAATTAACTAACCACAATTCATTTTTGTGATTATAATGGTTCCAAGAACTGTTTTTCAATTAGGTCAATGGTTATTGAGAAGAAGAAAATACTAAATATGATTTTTAGTTAACATTTTTGCATTTAGATTTGATTTACATAAGAGTTCGATTATTTTAATGAGTAAAGGCCAGTTCACACCAAGGACAATAAATAAAAAGATAAAAGATACAGTTCTAAAAATCATTCTCAATATTAAAGAATAGTATAGTCTACACCACAGTTTTAATGTTAAAGAGAAACGATATCAATGGAATCACTTTCAGTTTTTTCTTACTTTGTTTTTTTTCGGCTGATGAATGATACAAACATTATCTTTATAGATATCATTCTTGGTGTGAATGGGGCTTTATTCATTTAATTACTCCATTAATTAAAGTATTTCAGTGGATCATGCAACAGCTTTGTATGAAGAACAGTCCTACGTTTGAATTAGCTGAAAATCCTTGATATTTTAAAGTATCAAATTTCAATTTAATTCGATTTGTTCAATGAATCCATTTAATAAAGCCTGCATCTGAATAACTATTTTATTACATATCCGTTTATTATTGATTTCTTTGTTAATGTTAATGTCTTTAAATAGTGTGCAGTGCTTTAGCTTTCAGACAGCAAAACCTTAGTTTTCAGAAATGCTAGTTCTAATAATTCCTTATTACAGGACTGTCACTACAGCAATACGTCTTCATGAAGACATTGTGGATACCGTATAAAAAAATGAGTGTCCCAGCCAAAACTGATGATTAAAAACACATTTCGAGACCCCAGAATTCTGTTGCACTGTCTAGCTATGTTATAAAAATGTCTTGTAAACACCCCCCCAGAACAGCATAATTCTACAGGACTTCAGATACTTATTAAGACAACCCAGGAAATAAAGGAAATGCTTTTTTTATTTATGTAACTAACCACATCGGAGACTGTTGAGAGTCTCTTTTACCTGATAAGTGTCCCACAGTCGAATGGTGCAGCGCAGAGGAAGTTCTCTCATGAGCAGGTTGTTCATCCAGCGGAAGGCGAACTGCAAATACTCCACCTCATACTGCTGCATGTGGCAATGTACCGTCTCTGTTAAAAAAAACAAAAATAGTACAACAAATCACCACCCTGACGTCAATCACCCCATTCATCCATCACAAACAATTAAAGAAACATTATATTCTCTTCAGTAAAATTGCGACCAAACAATAAATGACAGCCACTCAACGGACACAACAAAAACAATAACACTTATTCTCCTCGCCGCTTTCTCGCACACAGACAGCAGACACGGTTCACAGATGACAGCCTGCAGGGCGTAAGACATAACACCCTAATAAAGCCATAAAGAATTTCTCCGTCCAAGCCATCATGCGCTCCATGCTGTCATGTAAGCATGAGGTAATTACTCAGCTGTCATCCCAATGTCTGAGCATGTTGAGAGGAAACAGCAGCTTTATTTATGTCCGTCTCTTTAATCAACACGGACGCGCTACTGATGGGTAGAGTGTGTAACATGCATGACTGCGTGTCCCTGCAGAAACATAGGCATCTTCATTCACCTCCTGACAAAGATGGCATTGTGATGACCATCACACGCATGACAGGTTTTGGTTGGGAGCTGTGGGTGATATATTGAATATTCCCAATAGCCTATATAATATAATTACATATAATAATTAAAAGGATAGTTCACCCAAAAATTAAAAATCTGTCATAAATTACTCCCTCTAATGTTCTTCCAAAACCGTAACACCTTAGATCATCTTCGGAACACAAATGAAGATATTTCTGATGAAATTCCGAGATGATTTTAGTTTCTTATTTCGATAATTGATACTAAATATAAACATTAAGGGGATAGTTAAATTATCATTGTCATCATTTATTCAAATTTTAGCCTAAACATTTATGTGTAAAAAGTTTAATGTTGAATCATTTTGCTCATACTTTCTCATTTAAAACAACAATAGCTTTAAATTATATTTATTTTTTTTTTACAACCAAATTTAGTTTGCAATCAGTTAGACTGATTAATTGCTACATCATGTAATTAGATTCAATTTACTGACAGCCCTATATATATATATATATATATATATATATATATATATATATATATTAGGGCTGTAGCTATCGAATATTTTAGTAATCGAGTATTCTACCAAAAATTCCATCGATTAATCGGATAAAAAGTGTTTTTGCTTAATTAAAGTGTAATATTAATTATGCAAGAGAAAATAAGACTCCTGGGTCTCTTAAAATGAAAAAATAAGTTTCCTTTTTTAGAAAATAAAATATTTTTATTTTTTAAATGCATAGAATGCAATGCACACATCAAAAATAAACATTTAATTATTACCCATTGTTTCTCTGTCTGTACTTGTAATGTGACAATAAAGTTGACAGATGAATTAAGTGCATTTAAGTGACATTCAGTTGGGGTTTTAAATAAAGCATTTTCTGAGATGCACATTAAACATTAAACACATAAAACATTAATTTAATTTATCTTGTAATTATTGAAAATTAACTTAACTTTTTGGTTAACAAAGGGAATTTACTATTAAAAATAAAACATGGAAGAAATGTTGTGAGATTAAACCTTAAAAAAATAATGTTATATATTTTTTTAGTAGTAGGCTATGTACATTCTGCTGAACAATAGTCTTTAGCCGGACTTTTATTTTGACTGATTGACGTACATTTACATTTCTGTGTATGTGAAGTGATGCTAGTTTTACTCAAATCAAACGGTCAAATGTTCATGAAGAGACTCTGCAGATCTGGAGATGTTGTTCATGTGTTCACGTCTTTATTTAGTGAGACAGCAGACGCTGAAATTACCGTGAGCGTCACGCGTGCTTCAGTATGTGTGATAAAGGAATTCGCGCTTCAGCTCCATTCATGAACAGAGACACATTCATTAACAGAGACATCCAGGATTCATATTTAAATAGACTGTTCCGACTTAATATTTACAGATATTAGTCCATATCGTGATTTGATGTAAGTGCAATGACCTATTTTTGATTAATTCATTCAAAATTTGGCAAATTCCATGCCATTCCGCGTTAAACTGTAAAATCCATTTTTATGACTGGATTCCGCGATTCCGTCTGCATTTTCTGCATCGCGGAAATCACAGGGCCCTTGTTGTGGTATGCCAGCTTTATCTTGCAATGGACACACGCCACGACATTCACGTTTGCCCGTGCCCTCAAATCAAAACACTGCTGACTCCTTGCAGTATGCGACTTTGGACCGCTTTGGACGCAGTGCTTGTGTCTCCTTCCGCTTTGTGGGTGTAATGTATGTAAACGCGTTGTGTCACATTAAAAAATCATCGCGAAAGAACCTAAAATAAATTAAATAAATTAAAAGAGGCTTCGAGGTAGAGGAATTTGCCTTGATAATTTATTGTAATCGAGTTACTCGAGGAATCGTTTCAGCTCTAATATATATATATAAATATATATTTACTTATTTTTTTATTTAGTACTGTCCTGAATAAGCTATTTCACATAACAGATTTTACTCCACAAGACAAACTAATCACTTCATTTAGGAAAATGACCCCGTTCAAAAGATTGCATACCCTTGAATCTAAATACTGCCTGTAGTTTCGAGGATGATCCACAACATTTTTTTAATTATGATTTTGAAATCCATCTTTTAAGGACAATTGAGGGACTCGTGCATACAGAGGGTAAAATACGTATTGAATACATCACCATTTTCCTCAGTTAATATATTTCTAAAGTTGTTGCTGACATGTAAATAAGGTTAACGATTAATCGATTAATTGATTGTTAATTTAAACGATGATCGATCATGGAAATGATTGCTAATTGACATCCCTAGCATCCATGTATTTATTTATTTCAAAGGCTTGAAACCTTACTTGAAAAGTCTTATTTTATTTCTGTAAAAATAAACAACAACAACATCTTAAAGTTAAGTAATTTCAGAGGAAATACATAAATAGAGATGAAAAAAAAAAAAAACTAAACTGAAAAAGATATACTGAAAAAGAAGTTGCACACACACACATCCACGTCGAAGATCATCTCCTGTCAAACCTCACGCTTGCCTTGACAGTGTCATTCTCACATCCAGCTCTCCTGAATAAACAACTTATCCTCATTAACGCTGAATACATCTCACTGCCAAGACACAGATCCGACAGACTGACGAAAACAAACACATCAATTTTGCTTATTAGCGCTGCAAATATAAATCACCCTCATTTTAACCTAATTAAGGGGTCGGTGGCAGATAAGGCTGGACATGATGATAAAATCACAATCAAATAAAACTTAATAAAACTAGTTTTACATCATGTTCCAAGTTCGAATCACAGCCATGGTGATGTAGAACAATAATGAATGACTACGAATGTGATATTGCTCATATAGCTTTTATTGTTTTTTTTTTTTCATTATCATGGCAAAAACACACACGGTGTTCATTGCCTAGGACACTAAATTGAAAATATTCACATCCCAAACCCTTGCACAACTTGCAGGTATAACTTTGACAGAAAATATAATTTCAGTTACCCTTAATCCTATAATAAAAATGTAAAATATGGTAGAATAAGCCTTTCAGATCTATTATCAGAATTTGTAATGTCAGCAAAGAGAACACATTCACTTGCAGCCCTTTTCCACCTTCAATGCAGTAAAACACATGAAGGTTTTGAGGGGGATGGGGAAAAGGAAGAGGTCAGAGTTCACAGGAAGACAAGTGAGCTGTTTGCCACAATTCTGCTGAGCAATGGACTTCTGCTCGACTTCTGCCCCCACCCATCCATCCCATAATTACATCTGTACTGACCCTCTGTCTCGCCCTCGCTGAATTTCCAGCCAAAACCTGCTCAGAAACCTGGGGGGGGGGGTCGTCTACAACACCCACCTTCTGTGAGATAACAACAGCCGTATCTGTATATCACTTATACAGGCAGAGCCAGGTTATTATCATCAACTCATAATAAAATTTAAACTGAAATCAAGGTCAGTTTAAACTGAAATCAAGGGGGGGGGGGCTATAAGAACTATAAAGACATTTTAAAATAATAACAACACTTACAAAACCACAGCAAATTTATTCAATTTTTGACTTTGGAAAGTAATAATATTCTAAAATTTAATATTTTATGGAAAAGATGCAATGCAAGTAAATAAATCAGAATTGGAACAAGTTCCTGGTGCATAAATAACAACAAAACTTGAATATTTTTTGCCAATAATCCCTTTAAATTTGGACGACGCAACTTTTTACGTCTTAACGGTAACATTCTCTGAATATGTGTGTGTGTGTGTGTGTGTGTGTGGATTATTAATTCATTGTCTCACTTCGAATGCACAATGAATTTAAGAACAGATCTTGATGTGTGACAGTTGACAGAGGCCATTGTCAATGCGCTGTCACTCTCCTGAGATTGTAGAGATGGCATTTATCATCACGGCAGAAAGCTACTTCCTGTGCTTGTTCGTAAGCCATAAGTCAAAAGCCACAAGTCCAAAGGGATCAATGTTTAGAGTTTCAAGTGCACTGCTTTTAATCTGACATTATTTCACATCTATATCTTCAGTCAAGGGGTTGACTCATGCTAAGCAAATGGAAAACAGGCAATAATGCAAACATTTACAAGAGGCCTTGGCAGCACAAAACAGCAACTAAAATGCTATATTTGTCAATCTAAAATGTTATTTTTGTCCTCCCCTCACCTTCATAATTTACACAAAATTTGACACTGACCACCCGCAGCTTTATTGATCTTTCTTTATGCATTTATTTATGTATTTATGCATGATTGTATGTGTGTACTTATGATGATGATGATGATAATAATAATAATAATAATATATTATTATTATTAGTATTATATTCTTATTTAAAATGGACATTCCAGATCAAGAAATAAGGGATGCAACAAAACCATTTTTTCAGAATTGATCCGATCCCAAAAATTATGAGTATCGGCCAATTCCAAACTGATCAGATAGGAGGGCAGTTTAAAAAAATAAATAAATAAATGTCGATTTTCTATACTTCTGTGGGTTGACCTGATCATCACTCTCGTGTGTGTTAAACACAATCTCCTAAATATAGAAACCTTCATTTTAATGAAAAATAACAAAATGAAAAATATATTATTATAATATGACAAAAAAAAAAAACACTATAACTATTATAAACTTATAAAACTAGGTTAGTGGAAAATTTTATTATATCTGTGCAATAGTTTATCAAACCATATCTTTTAACAGTTTTAAATCTCAGTTATTGTGCGCCTACAAGAGAGTTTAATCATTTTGACTGTAGTAACTGAACGCGACACGCAGATTTAAACACTGATTGGAGGATGACAGACAGCTGTTTACTTGTTAGAGTAGCCGTTGGAGTTTACGTGAACTTGACTTAAATATTCATCTATGCATCACATTAAACTATGGAACGGCTCCAGAACACTTGAAATATAGTGCATAGAAATGTTATGGTGCTTTATAATGTTGTTGTGCCTTTCGTGGAGGTTAACAATAACACAGAATAGCATACACACTATCGAATTTGGATCGGTCTCATCTGATCGATTCCTGGTCCAGTTGAAAATGGCAATATCGGAGCCGATACCGATACTGAGTATCAGATCGATACATCCCTATCAGAAATGCTGCCTATTCACACCAGTATCTCATTCGGACAATGTTTGAAGCTCATGAGAGGAGGTAAAATAATCTATTTTAGCAAAAAATCTGAATTGGACAAGTCCAGCCCAAGATACTTTCATGTTCAGCAGTGAAAAAAAAAAGACTGTGCACAAGGAAGCTGCGAAAAGAAATCAAAGGCTTTAAAGGGAAAGTTAAACTCTAATGAAAAATCTGTCATTATTTTTGCACCCTCATGCCATTCCAAACCTGCAGAATTTGCTTTCTTCTGCTAAAATATCTTAAAGAAGATATTTTGAGAAGTGTCTCTCTATTTTTTCTTAAATTTTTTGATCCATACAATGAAAGTTTCATTGTTCAAAATATTTCCTTTTGTGTCTCAAAGGAGAAGGAAAGTGGCATTGCTTTCAACAATACGAGGATGAACTATCATTTTAAGGTGTCCAAAAGAAGAAATAACAACAAAAATGAATCAAATAGCTGTGTTTTATACGAGTTGAGGTTTTTCTGTTGGGATCAGAAGAGCAAATTCGATGTTCAAAGCAGCGTTTGTAAAGAATTCCCCCAAAAGAAAAGCGACATCAGGTGTCATTTAGGTTATCAACATTTTTTCTTTCTAATTTTCTAAGGAGCCTCTGAACCGCCTCACCTGAAATGTTAATGTGTCTTTTCTAACCTTAAATGATTTGTGTGAAAAAAGCCCACATTGTGTCCTCATTTACATAAATAAATTCACCTTGAGCAATTTGCATGCTGATGAACCTCAATGTATTCATACAAAACAGAGGAGATAAGAGGAAACAGTGTTCACGTTCTGGGGCGCTTCTGACGAACAGAATTGTTTTAGCGTTAAACAACTCTTATGGGCTATCGTCTAATACGACTGCTAATTAGTACAAGCCCTCGAACGAATTGAAAGCGTTCGGTGACAATAGTGTGTTTGGTTTCCTAATGAGAGTGAAGCGAGAGAGAGAGAGAGAGAGAGAGAGAGAGAGAGAGAGAGAGAGAGAGACAGGAAGAAAGATTCCTCAATATTCAGAAGTCAAAGGAGATGCAAAGTCGTTTATCCACTAAAAGAAAAAATCCACCAAAAATGACTATCTCATTTACATATATCAATTATGCATAATATTAACCTGGCCAAACATGATGCATTTTATACTACACCCTGAGAGAGCAATTTGACGATAGAAGTTTACAAATTTGAAGTAATTAGCAGTCAAAATGTTGATTGACTGACTGACTGAAAGAAGTCTCCTGTGCTCACGAAGTCTGCATTTATATGAAGAATGAAGGATAATTTATGGATACGCTGCTTTGGTGCTTAATTCTTTTTATTTTCGTTAATGTTGAAAAAGAGTTTTGGCTCCATAATTTTGATTATTATTTTTTCTTTCTTTTTTTTTTTGTGGAAACCGTGATACAGGTTTCAGAATTAATTTGAAATAGAAACCTTTTGTAAAATTAGAAATCTTTAATGTCACTTTTGATCTTGCTACTTTTGAAAGTAAGTATTAATTGATTTTCTTTTCCATTTTTATTTCTCCCACCATTTATAATTATAAAGTAATGGCTCGAGCAGCAAGGTGAGAACTTTTTTTTTTTTGTTCCTTCAAAAAAAAAAAAAAAAAAAACTTTATTCCAGACTCTTCATGCGGTGTATAATTAAACTGCGCATAAACTTTTTTCTCCCATGCATGTTTTGCAGATGTGATCTGCCAATAACATGGGAAAGACATGTATATTAAGTAAAGTTGACCCCAGAAAATAATAGATTCACAGATATCTTTGCCCTTCTCTTTCCTTATACTCATTTTCTCATTTTCTATTCTTCATATAAGGTAACTTCTTGCCTATATTATCTGTTATCATTTATCTTGCTGTGATCGGTGTATTAATTTCAATTGTGAGCACACTCCTATTTCCAAGCCAGTTTAAAGACATTGAAAAATGAAAGTGCAGCTTGAGAACAATGAAACTTCAGCAGATCGGGATGTCGGGCATGGTCATTGATCACAGAACTCATGCATGGGTAACATCAGCGTTCTTGTGCATTGGAATCAAATCCACAAGGAAACATTTTTGGCAAGACACCACCTGACTGTCCTGTAAAATGTAATTTATGAAGTGTTTAGGGAAGTGTAAAAGTAAAACAAAAAAATGGTAGCTTGTTCAAATTACTGTGGGGTCATCATCACAATAAATAAATAAATACATAAATAAAAAATAAAATAATTAATTAAAGTGAGTGACGTGACATTCAGCCAAGTATGTTGACCCATACTCAGAATTCGTGCTCTACATTTAACCAATCCAAAGTGCACACACACAGAGCAGTGAACACACACACACAGAGCAGTGAACACACACACACACACTGTGAACACACACCCGGAGCAGTGGGCAGCCATTTATGCTGCGGTGCCCAGGGAGCAGCTGGGGGTTCAGTGCCTTGCTCAAGGGCACCTAAGTCGTGGTATTGCCGGCCCGAGATTCGAACCCACAACCCTAGGGTTAGGAGTCAAACTCTCTAACCACTAGCAATATTTTTGGTAGATGTTAAGCCTTTGTTATACTTTCCACGTGCGCGAGTCTGCTAGTGTCCGCTGTGGTATGCATGACGTAAATATCGCCATCGGAGAGTGTGCGCAGGCATCCGCGTGCTTCCCATTTTTTGTGACCGTGCGTATTTTGTCAGTAGGCTGGAGAGTCCGGAGAGTCCGGATTTCTCAAACTGAAAGTACAACAAAGTCCTTACACATTTGGCTGCCAGTAGGTAGTTATTTGTCCTATATAATAAAATGAAATATTATATACAAATTATATTCATAAAAATAAAATACTAAAATAAATGTACTTTGATTTGAAAGTTACTTCATCTTTAACAAATCATATCATAATTGTTTAGACATTTATTGGGAATCACTTTGGTAAGAACTGTGGCTAAAAGTTCTTAGAGGCTGATGCGCTTTACCACAGCATGTAATTATGAGAACAGGAAGTGGAAATGGCTATATCTTGAAGGTGGTTATGGTGTGAAAATCCTATAAAAAAGCACTTGCGGCTCTTTTGAAAAGCAGTCAGATAATTAAAGCCTAGGATCAACTCTGTGGTGAGGAAATTGGCAGGCCGTTTAGGGCCTGGTGGTAACGGAAATGTGAAAGAAATCAATGAAGCTGTTCGAAAGCTTGATCTGTCACAATGACTTCACAGAACCAGAGATTTTATTTTTTGACTGAGTGCAAGAGACAGCGAACTAACTGCGAAAAACATGAAGTTCTTCATTGTAAAATTCAACATTGCACTACAAGCAAAGGTTTGACAAAAATGAACCATGACAAAATGCATGGGGTTATGCATGAAACTACATCTGCATGCGCGTCATGCAGCCAAGGGACATAAAAAGACCTCATAGACTCACGTCAGGCACACTGGTGTTGTAATATCAGGTTTTCAGTCTGCAGAGTTGTTCTCAGTCTAAAAAAAAAATGGTTTCTTTGCTCTTTAGATTACATGACAGCAACGCCCAGTGCAAAGTTTCCATGACAATAAAACCAAAGGTCCATCTATAGCACTGACATTTAAATTACATATGTGCGAATACCAGTATCATTAGCCATTATGTGTTATTTCAGTCAAACTCTGCAGCACTTTCACAAAAAGTCATTTTCGCTTTTCACAGTCTGTAAGCAAAGCAACTTCATTTTCTCAAGCTTTACACCATGTATAATGTTGATTCACACACAACGAAGCTGGAAAGTCAGCCAGATGTGATTTAGCAATGTTTTGCTAAGTAGGCAATACTGATTCCATTGCATATGCTTATTAACGTTCATGGTTGAAATAATGCGGGATCCAGATCCATATCAAGAATATATTTTTACAGCCCAGCTTTGCAGTATTTTTTTTCTTTCCAAACCCAGAATTTTAAATGTAAAAAGGCAAATATAATAATAATAATAATGATAATAATAATAATAATAAAAAAATAATAATAATAATGCAATTTTAACCAAACATTTTTGTGAGCTAATTTGTTTTAAGGTTTTAGTCTTCTGATTCAATTTATTACATCAGAATAAGTGACCATTTACCAAACATAATTCGTTTAAGTCCTAATTTACAAAGCACATATCACCAAACAGAATGTACAAACAAGATGAACAAATTAAAAAGAAAAAGTCTGAAAGATGAATAAATAAGCTTTCCATTGATGTATGGTTCATTAGGATTGAACAATATTTGGCCAATATACAATTATTTGAAAATCTGGAATCTAAGGGTGCAAAACAATCAAAATACTGAGAACATTGCCTTTGAAGTTGTCCAAATGAATTCTTAGCAATCCATATTACTAATCAAAAATTAAGATTTGATAAAGGAATATAGGATATAGGAAATGTACAAAATATCTTCATGGAACATGATCTTTACTTGATAGCCTAATGATTTTTGGCATAGAAGAAAAATCAATAATTTTGACCAATACAATGTGTTTTGGTTATTGCTAAAAAATATACCCCAGCGACTTAATAGTTTTAGTCAATGAAGAACATTTTATATCATGCTGTATAATAGTAAAACTGATTAAAAAAACTGATTTTTGCTCAAAATTATAGGCTAATTGTTGTCATCTGAGAAATACATTTTTGGTTTTGCACTTTCACCAATAAGCACAAATCAAAACAATTACGACTCATACATAGTTTATTTTACCTCACCAACTGTACAGATTTATCATAGGATATCTATCATATTAATTAATATAAAAGACTTATGCACTCTCTCTGTCTACATTATGACAACTGGTAAAACAATCAAAAAAATATTAGAGCAGTGAAATTCCTAATAGTAATCGCAATATTTCCAAAACACAATCATTAAAACAACAGTGGTTGAGTAAATGTATTTATTCAATAACCACAATCGCAAACAATATAGTTGAATCTAATGGTAGAACACAGACTTGCTGAATGACATATTCATTTAAGCCGAACATCTCACATGGAGATCGCTCAAACCCATCTTACTTGTTTGTTGGTGTTTCAGATCATCATTGGCGCCTCTGCAATGATGAGCGAATCCATGCGCATGGTGGCCAGATTGCAAAAACTAAGCAAATACCAGTTAGAAACAGAGAAGCTCTGATTTTGGGATTTTTCAACTCATGATATCTGGCAACAGAATACATGAAAGCTTGCGTAGTAGGGGTGTGTACAGCAGTCGGCAAAAATATTTTGCCTCTTTTTTGACGAAAATAAAGAGATTTTGGTTTTATTTATTTTTTATCAATTTTAGTCTCATCTTTTATCGTCAAATTACTTTCCATGTTGATATAGTCACAGTTATTGTTCATTGAACTTAATGCTGTCTTGTCATGGAAATAAAGCTCATCAACAAAAAAATTTCATCATAGTTTTCATTAAAAAAAAATTCATAACCACCAAGTAAGCCACTTTGACCACATTTTCTATAAAACAACCATTCAGTTAGATGAGGCACGCGACTTTTTGATGCATTTCCAAACTCGAAACAGGTATGTGATGCAGTTCTTTCTCTTTTCCTCTGGGCATTCATTACTGGCATTATTCCCACCAGTGGCTTTCAAAGGCAGTGCTTCCATAACAAAAAAGCAGGTGTTGTGTAAGCATGACCTCAGCACCTGAGCGGTGCATCTGTATCCGAACATCTGGGTGTACATGGACACACTGTGCCGATGTAAGCGAAGATGGGATGGACAGCTCACAGCTGCGAGGTCAGAAGCCCTTTGGCCTCTCTCACTGATGTTCGGGGGCAGCTTCCTGCAGGGAATGCCTGTCATGTCAGTGGGCCGCTGTGGGCTCTGACAAACATGCCCTAGATGTACCCTGACTGAGAGAAGCCATATGGCGACGAAGGCAGAACGAACATGTACCGTGAACAAAGGTGTCGGAGCGTCAAGCGTCTGCGGCATCATGTACCCTGATCACTACACCACAGGTCTGGGCTCAGACCTTCCCAGCAGCCGCATGTTCTAAACCCCCAGCCTCATTAGTACTGCAAGAGGTACTGTAACCTCTGTTCGGGACAGGAGAGTGACCAAGCATGCAACCTGGTTCAGCGTGCCGGCGAAGAAAAGAGTGCAAAAAGGTTTCGCCTGATTGATTTAGATCCCCAACTTTATTACAGGGGAGAATATGATGTAAAACACCATGACAGTGCCAGATCTAAGAGCAGCCTGATTAAGGTCGACATGTGCCATCCTTACAAGGGGGAAATTTGGAAATAATGCGACAGTAATCCAGGTAGCCTGATGAAGATGAGCATGGCAGAAACCCAACTCTCTGGCGACCAGCAATTACACACTCACTCGCTGGCAAATCTTTTATATATGGAAAGAGTGAGGGCTGTTCCAGGGACAAGATAAAGGGATGCTGGGAAGAGAGCCGTCAGACATTAAAGATGCAATGCTATGCGCACTTTGACCTTGCTCCATTAACTTCCAAATTAAATCTTAAGGCCTTGTTGCATTTCATAATGACAGCACAACTTTCACTTAGCTGGCTGCAGAGCAGCCAATAGCCCTTCTGTTGTGACCCTGTTTTCGTGGCATGTTGTCCCTGTTGGCTCAGGTGGAAAGTATTAAAACATACTATTGCTATTTGCGTCTTGTCCTACCAAGCCGAACCAAATGATTTATGCTGTGAACACAGCACACTGACCCATAGGACTAAATCAAGAGAAGTGATTATCTGATGTGGACAAGAAATCCCCACCCAATTGACTCGATCAAATTAGGTTTGATCAGAGTAGATTAACTAAAATGAAGGAGTAATGGGAAATGGGGAAGAGGTGTTTGGCATCTAAACTTCACTTGCAAGATGCTCATTCCTATTTGAGCAGCTGTTGGAGAAAGTAACAAAAAGTGGCAATTATTTAACCAAAATCACATGGAAAAGAGTGCTGATATTCAGATGAGCAGAATGATTGGGAATGGGATATTGCATTTATCCAAGAGTTCAATAAACAAGAAATCATATCCATTAACTTACATTTTAGACAATACTACCAGTTACATGATTTATATTTGCGCAGCCAAAGAAAATGGCTTACAACTAAGCAAGGCCAGTATCAACCAACACGTGTCTCTCACGTGTCCTAACAAGATACTTAATCAGAGTTTTTGTCCTAACCAGTGATACATGATGAACGGTGGGGTGTTTTGCATAACACTGAAATGATTTTGACTTTGTTGATAACTGCATGAGACTTTAACAACTATAATGAAAGTGAATATGGATGCTTCACCTTGGATTTAAAAAATAAATAAAATGAAATAAAATAAAGGAAACAAGAATGTTCAAATTGTGAATTTATTGCTGTAAGTAGACCATTTCATGCCAAAGATTGTATGGGGAGGATTGTAAATCTTATAGCCTAGTCAAATTCTTTGTCAAATTCATAATTTTGAGTACATTGTGGTTGGGCCGGCATCAAGATCACCCTCCCCCCGATGCGGTACACATCACGACAGTTGTCACAATCATTGCAATTCATTTGAACTTTGTGTCAGTACATCGTAAATTGGACACAGCAACAGTTTAGTGTCTTGGATTTGCTGTCTTGCACTGCGGCACATCCAAGTGTAGACAGCATCACTCATAGATAGCGATTTATGTTTCTGCCGGTGGGTGCTCAACACATTGTCACCACTGTTTTCATGAATAAATAATAACTGGGCTAAGTTATACACATATGCAACAAATTAAACATTTTCAAATATTTAATTCTCATAACTCAATTTATTATACTGGGTGTTATTTAATTTAATTTATTTTTTCTAAAATATACTCCGTTGGATATTGCGTTTGATGAATTTACTACACAAAATTTATCTTGCGAAGTGAAACACACAGACTGCAAATACATTACTTAGAAACCAAATAATACAAACATTCTTTCTATGAATTCTTTCTATAAATCTCTGTTTACAATAAGCACTTATTCTCGCATACACAGGAAAGAGTTTGAGGGTGCACATGTAATATCAGAGAGAGTGCAGAGCCATGATCATTACATGGGAGAGCAAACCCGCTGCAAACCAAGAGATTTGTGCTGGCGTCATCTCATATAACAAAAATATACTCTTGACATTTGCCATTAAAATAAAAAAAAGGCAAAAAATGCTGACAAGAATAAAGTCGTACAAGCTGCAATACATTTCATATTGGTTAAAATGAATGAAGACCATCTTGTATTTTTCTGTGGGTGCTTGATCATTTTCGGATTGGCGCCTATGGCATCACTGATTATAACGGGTTCTATAGTATTTTGTTTGTATGTTATTTAGTGGTCAGCTGCTGCAGAGCATGCCAAAATATCTAGTAGAAAAAAGGAATTACGTTTTTAATTTTCAATGTTTTGGCAGAAGGCCATATAGTGAACTGATGAACAAATTATTAAATTGTGTGATATTATATACCTGGAGAATATGCGCTAAATGGTAAGCCATGACTCCAATAATAACATTAAAACAGTAGCTATTCAAGAAAGACACAATTACAGTACACCCATATCCAGAAGGATAACTAATTGTATCCTTCCATAATTACTCACAAAGCATAAGTTATTGTTTAGCTAAAAACTGGTGAAGGATGAAAAAAAAGCCAAGCGTCTTTTCATGAATCTCAAATATCAATTGTTCCCTTTCATTGGTTTCTTTGCAAAGCACTTCCAAACCCCATTTGAATGTCTAATGGAAGACATTATCTATAATCAAGAGTGGCTAAACACAATAAATGTGACAGGCGAAAAGCTCTGGAGCCTGACAATGTGAAGGTTACTCAAGAACAAGTCTGAGTACAAAGACTTCAACTGATAATGCTCACTCACCAGGCTCATTAAAACAATGTTAATGTGCTTGTCTCCATGAAATGCATCAAATTACCCAAATCAAAGCCACTAGACTGATGCAATCTAGCGGAACATCTAGTTTCAGCAGGTTTCCGGGTGGTACACCTTGTTTTCCGGTGGAGACAGATGAGGGTAAATCAGCCTAAAGGTAGCTGTCTTTGTGCTTAGTAAAGGGAGGGATTTCTTTAGTGGAAAAGCAAAAATTATTTTGTGATCAGCTACTTTTCAACCTTATTTCCCTCTGACAGCTCCCGTAAACAACTGAATAATCAAACTGGAAGAGACAAAAAAGATTCTTCTGGAACAAAAGTATAGAATCGAGCAGGCAATCAAAACAGAAGCGGAGGAAAGAACAAGCAGCTCTATATATAGCGGAAAAACTGATGAGAATGAAACAGTCTCTCTCTATTTGCCACACAGACACAAAGTGAGTGGGGTAAAAACATCAACAATATGCTCTGACTGCAGTCTTTCTCTCAGAAATTAAAGCAATCATTGGGTCTAATGGAGGCTGAGGAGATAGAGGCCTCGTGCGGGAGGAGAGGAGAGGGCTTCCTGTCTCCGAGAAATGGGCATTGAATTCTGATTACGGTCACCTAATAGAAAGTAATGAGAGAGGCTTATGCTCCAGTGCCTTTTGCTTTCCTGGCCAGAGCAACGAGCGCGCTCCACTAAAGGCCAAAGCACTGGTGCACTGATTGGGGCTGACAATGCAGCTGAAGGGGGCTGGGGCTATGGGTTAGTCAGAGACAGTGAGAGATAAAAAAGAGAGAGAGGGCAAAGGCAGAAAAAAGGAAAGTACGGAGCTAAGTAGGGTGTGCTTCACCAAGGGTACGCACCATCAATCCGGCTGACCAGCTCCTCCAGTGCCTTCACTTTCCTCTGGATCCCAGGTTGGGCGAAGGTGTAATTGTCCTTGAGGAAGGAGAGAGAAAGATGAGAAACTTAAAATGGTACACCATCTTGCCGAATGAATGAATACATGATATTAATGCAATATTGATAAATTACGTGAATTAAAAACAAACACGCTTCCTAATTTCCTTTACAACAGAATTAAATCTGATGCTGTTTACCCTAGTGTGTTTTCACTTTTGCTATGGTTATGCCTGTCATTTACACCAGCATTTTCAACCTTCGAAAACCATAATAAAAAAAACTTTCTTTTCTTTCTTTTAGTTAGAAAACTCTGGGGTTTGTTTCAGTGAAAATGGACCAAAACGGAGAATTTTGTGATTGCATGGCTGCCTCCATTTGCTCTGCGTATCTTTGACGACCGTGTAAACAATATCGTCAAGCTCACTGTTGTACCTGCATGAATGGTCATGTGACATGCGTTTTCAGTTGTGTAGTGTGGATGGAGATTGATTTTGAAATGCAGTGAAAACGCCAGTGTCTTCAACACTGTTACTTGCCAGGAGTTGTTTAGAGTTAGGATAACGCCAATAAGAGTTTGAGCTTACAATAATGGTTAATTTACACCAAAGTCATAAATGTGTAATAAGTAGCATTGCCATTACATCAAACTCAAATTGAACAACACTGACATAAACTTGTGATTTTAATGTGTATCTCTGAAATAAATCATGTAGTATTTGGTTTAAACTAGTAATGAGTAATAATTATTAGATGTTTAGGACAGTCACTCTCTATTAATCTTAATAATGCAGTAGTGTTACTCTGTTTTAAAAATTTTACTTATGAATTAAAAACTTAGACCATTGTAAGTGCAATATAATGTTTGGTATAAAGTTGTTATTTATCCTGCAACAATCAGTTGGTAAAAGTAATGGATAGACTTGAAACTGGCACTCAGTGAACACAGCCCATACAAATGCTTATGTATGCAAAATTACATTCACCACCGCCCATCCGCACTGGGAAAGAAAGTGTGTGCTAGCAGAGCTCAACTGCGTGCTGGGAATAGCAATCCTATAATTAAGTGATAATATTCATCAAGGTCCTATGGCCCACAGTGCCGCTTAATTACCACATTCATTTTAGCCTACGTTAAAAGACCCTACTTGACCAGACAGCTACTTAAGAGACCCCCACCCACCTCTATCACTCCCCAAGCCTCAGTGGGATTCCCTCTGCATTCCCACTGGAGGAAACTTAGCCTAGCTATAACGCCCATAGAAACGGAGCACAAGTTCAGCTGTCAAGAGCCAGCTTAAAAAAAACAGGCCGTGAGTTAGGGATGATAAATTGTGTGGTTTGCTAAACTGAGATTGTCAGGCATGGATATAATCAACAGAAGCTGAAGACCCATCATTCACATCAATACAACTGCTGATGTGAAGGAGGTGTGCGTACAAAGAAAATAACAAACAGAGAATGCATGTATACGGTGTACACAAGAGGGACATTCAGCCGTAAACAGGTCCAATGATACCTGCTGTGAAATCACCTCCCTAAACCAAACTATGTGAGGAGAAGATGTAGCATATGACAGAGCAGTTTCATAACTTGGAAGGTCATATAAATGTGTGTAGGACAGACTACTGCCAAAAAATGAAAACAAGAAAAGAAAGAAGAAAAAAACCCTTCAAGTTTTAGGATAATCTTGCACTTTTCCTTTCAACCTTCACTGTCTATATTTGTATTCTCTCTAACTCATTTACTGTAATGCATGGCTAGACAGAAGCTGCTCCTAATTTTTTAGATGACGCATTAAAATTACTGTCATAATGACCATGAAAATGGATAACTTCATTGGACAAATGGAGAGATGACAGTGTGAGTGACAATAATGGTGACACCTTATCAAGCAGTCTGAGTTATATCATACCTAATGGGGACACCTTCATACGAACTCTTGAAGCATAAGTACATTTAGTGACAAAAGAGATCTGTAATTGAATAGCGACTACATTCAACTGGCTAGCTAGCCTTTTCCTTTGCATTAAATTGCACTGATACCAGTATTATCTTGAAGGCTTTTTACTCCAATCAATTTTCACTGGATCAACCGCTTAAGTGTCTCTTTAAGGGTTCCAAAATTCGTAAAGAGGTAATGATTGTAGGAGAGTTAATTACACACTTTGGACAATCACCTAATTGCTTGCTAAATATCATGGTCCTCTGTGTCTTGGCAACCCCAACAAGTGCAAATACCCTGGACTGAACAAAGAGAAGGATTTCTGCAATCAGTCTTCAACTTGCAAAGGTGGACAGACAGATATTCTGCACTGTGAATAGGTCTATGGCTCCATCCTTGATGAGACTTCAGAGAGGCAGGATGCTTTAATGTAGCCTGGGAGCAGCTGAGGCGGCAAACACCCGTGAGGGAAGAGAAGTCATTAACCGATAAACAATTTCAGCTCTCCTTCAGGCTCAGATGTGCAGCCTCTGCGCTCCAGAAGTGCCTTAGATGAATACATGAATAGCTGGATCCTGACCATTAAAACCAGCCACCTCCTTTTTACCGTGACCTCGAAACAGGACTTTAAAGGGGCAGCACAATGATGCGGCACTGAAACAGATGGGGCGTCAGCGGCAGAGTCCGTGCTTGGCCTACTTTCACAGGTCTACACCTAATCTTCTGCTGGAGCACTGACCCTGGGGGATGCTTGTGGCTCAGTGAACATTAACGCTCCATGCCGGGCTAATCTATCTCTGCAGGAGTCCCTGAGAGTTAGGGCAAAGTGGCCAGGCAGTGGGAAAAGGGGTGAGAGTCATGATTCGAGATGCAGTCGCAATCAGGTCAGATCTGAGAACATATTACAAGGGAATTTCTTGGGCAAAGTCTTGACTCCAATTCCTGCATACCTATTAAGTGTTAAGTGTATGTTAATGGCCAAAACTGACTCTCTACATTGGAATGCTGAGCAAAACCAGGCACTATCAATTTAATTTAGTTTCTTGACTAATACATAATGCAAATAAACTGATGTCAATGTTATGTTTAAGAAACATTTCTTTTTGAAAAGTTCAACAAGTGAAATGGAATATGCTTATCATCCAAAGCTGTTCTAAAAGTTTAGAAAACAGTTGCACACTGGACAGGAAGCATCGTGCTGTGTCACGCCAGTAAAGGACAGGAAGTTCACATTAAGAGCAAAGATAGTATTTTCACAAGTTTCTTGACTGGATACTTTTTTTATGGTTTTCCTTGTGGAACATGAGGATTTTGATATATTCCCATTAAATGTTTTTTTTTTGTTTAATATAAACAAGGAGTAGTACTCAGTTGAATCATATGGTGTTTGCAGAGCTCCCCTCCAAGACACTGCAAGAAAAAGAAATCCAGCAACACCACTTTTGGAAGTATGTTATTCCTAGTGTATGCTAACAGGCAAAGCTGACTTCCCAACAACACTCCAATTGGATACAGGGCGTAAATAGATCTCCAGTTTAATTTTGCTGTTTCTTCATTGCTTTAACTCTTTGCGATTCCCCTGGAGACAATATCTGATAAGAAATCCATTGGATAGAAAGAGCTAAACAAGTTTAATGCCTCTTTCTCTCGCTCCTTTTATGTCATGTTCTGGACGAAACATGGATGCAATGCAATTACCTCCGAGGCAGGGAGAGTGGCTCTGTCTTAAGCATGCATTAAGCCTGCCCAGAGACCTCCGTAATTACATCTGCATTATTAAAGCACCCATGCTTTAATGAAGTGCAGGTGCTCTTACACACCGGACCCTGGGAGCTGTAAACAATCTGGTTTCCACAGCAATATCATTAACCAGCTTTGAACCAAGCTGAAAATATTCTACAATCTTGAAAATAATAACTAGGAAGGGTTTGACTTGCACCTATATAACATGCTGTGACAGGAACAGCTCTGATGATACAAGCAGGTGCCAAATTTCTAGCTCGATGCGCTTTAGAAAGCATCCTCTATTTTAAAGCTCTGGCTGGGGAACAAGTTGAAGCTTTGTGGCATCCTTTTTTACTCAATCCATCTTTGATCTGGTAAAGCGACTGGAGCTTCCCAGCTGAAGCTTTTTGGGACTATGTTATACTCTCCAAAATGTCCACACTCACCTTCAGTAGATTACTAATCTCCCTTTGACACTACCCACAAAGGAACTGATTTCTCAGCTGAGTGAAAAAGAATAAAGGCCAAATAGGTGATCCTAGATCAACAAAAGATGAAGGTGACTTTTTTTCTAAATGTATGTGATATTAAAAAAACTGTAAATCTGAGGAGATTAAGAGCAGTCCTTGTGGACCAGAATTTGTGGAAAAATCTGCTTGATGCAAACAAGGCTGCTGAAAGCATCTGGAGCTGTGATGACGACACATGATAACCAGAGCACATAATACGAGGACAGCTTTGTGTTATTCATGGAGAGGAGAGGGCTTTTACACTCTCTCTGTGGCTGCTGATGCCTTTCCATTAGTCTAAGCAGCCCTTTTTTCCTCTCTCAATCGCTTCTGCTCTGCCAGGCGAAGCTGGATCAGAAATAACCCACCAATGCAGAATATGAACATCCAGGATCATGAGCTTATATTCTGAACCTTTCAACATCTGCATTCACTGCTTCCCTAGTTCACTCTTTGAAATAGTCTTCTTTTCTATGTCAGTCACAGAGGCATAGAAGAATATTTCACTCAAAAAAAGAAGAAAAATCTGCAATTGTTTACTTCAACCTTGTGTTGTCGCAAACCCATGTCTCTCCTTCCCCTGTGGAATACAGAATGGCAATTTGAAGACTATTCACCAACAGTCAAACTCAACACCATGCAAGTTGACTATAGGTCCCATGAGCTATATTCAAACTATTCTAAAAACATACAATTACTCTAAAGATCTCATATCACATTGTCCATTAAACACATTTGAATTGGTGCAAGACGTTTTCAGTTACAAGACACTTAAGAACCAAAGACATTTTAGCAGTAATGATGTCAAATCTGGTGCAGTGCACCAAGCTGAAAAGAAGGTAGATCAGATTTAAGAGCTTTTGCAGATGGGATGATTGGTGAATGATTGACAGTATTATCATGTTTGGTTGCTATTATCATGTTTGGTTGCTTAACATCTGTTGTCTCTCTTCAATTAATTTCATGGCATAGCCTTTACATTATCTTGATAGTCAAGAAAAGACACTTGAGACAGTGCATTTGTGCAATGTGCATCACACTCGTAGCCAGGGGCTGATAGATTTCTCTTTTAAAGGTAAGGTTCATGAGTTTAGTACTTTGCATGTGCACGCTTAGAGGAGAGTTAATGAGGGAGGTTATGTGGCAGGAAGAATATGAGCGACAGGCTGCACTATCAGACATCTGACTGAGGGGCTCAGTGAGCTGCGACTGAGGCATACGGCTGTCAGTAAAAGAGGGACAAGAGAGAGCAGCAGCCAAGCAGAGAACTCAAGCTTTTCCTGCTGCCACTTCCTCAAGAGTGGCTGATTGAATATAATTGGCAGGGGGGCAGGAGGATAACACAGCCTCCTAAAACAAAAGAGCGGCCCCTGCTGCAGCCCTCGTGCAACACTGATACACACGTGGAATAAAACAGCGCTTCTCTTGCATGCTGTCACCGTATTTTCTCCGAGTCACATTATCCCTCATGTGCTGAGCCAAAATATGAGTCAATAGCCCCCTCTTGCTTAAACAACAGTTGAGAAAATAGCCTGACTGTGCACAGGGCCGTGTCGGCCCAGGGGGAAACAAGTAAAATTACACGCTGGCCCAGTACTGTGTTTTTCACAGAGAGAGAGAAAGAGAAAAAAAGTAAAAAAGAATAAAAACCGATTGAGGCGACACATCTGAGTGTCTCAAGAGCACTGCTGAGATGGTATTGGTAGCAGTCTGGCTGCTATGTTGTAGTATCGCTAGTCTCAGCATGCAAAAGTGAAGGACATCTCAAACCCTTTGCTCTGAGAGGCACCCATCTGATAAGGATGAAAGTGGATCACTTCATCAGTATTCTCCGACAACCCCTAGGGTCTGCCGGAAAATTCACAAAAAAACCATAGGACGCATTTCCGGCAAGAGCTCTGACATCCAGTGCAGACACTTCAAAGATCATGTGTTGAAGGCTGGAACTTGACTTGGTATAAGCATCAAAGATCAAGCATTAATCAATGCTAACTGTGTTAGAGACGGAAGAATAGGCTGGCAGGCAACTGTCTGAGCATGTGTCGATGCAATCCACAGCTCCGCACTTCCAGTCAATAAACTGTTCCGACGAAGCAGGGGACCAATTGGCCAAATCAAATTGTTAAGGCCTCAGGCCCCATTTGCTTTAGTGTGTGCCACCATTCCATGCAAATATTTATCTGATTATCAGAAAATCATAAGCTTCACTGGCAATTCATTTGTCCTGGCTATTTAAGCAGGTTCCAGGGTGGGGGAATTACAGATGAGAGAGATAATAAACGGATAGATTACCTACAGGCCTGATCTTGGGTAAATACAACAGGGACTGTTTACCTCCAGTCTTTTGTTGCTTATGCAACACACTGAACGCCATAGGTTTTAATACAACAAGGGGTCTCCTAATGGAAACTGGGACAGAATAAAACATTTGCTTCTCTTTAGTAAATGACTGATTAACAATTCCCTTTCTCCCTTCTTTAACCAATTTCACACGTTCCATTACTGTATTTGACACCAACTCCCAAGAGCAGCAAGGTGCAAAATGGTCACAAATGGTTTCATTTCTTTTTCTTTTAAGTTGGCATACAGAGAGAAAAAAGAGGAGGGAGAGAAAGGGGGAAAGCCAGAGAGGGAAAAATAGGCTAAATAAGCAAGAGGTTCATTAATATCACTGAATGTGCATTATACTGACAAAAAGCCTCGTGAGGCACCTATTTATTTAGGAAATTAATAAAAGTGAGCATTTGCCCCAGTGTAAATGCCACTTTCTGTCCACAGCAGCAGTTCTGAGCACGCCCTGTTCCCCCTCCGCTGTTCCTCTGACCTTGGTTCTAATTGCACGACAGATCCCCGGGAGATTGTGTTCCCCCTAATGGTTTATAAACAATTTTAAAGGGGCTCCACTTCTCTACAACCTTAATTAGTTTATGGTCCTCTGGCTCACACCCCTAAACCCCCTCCTATCCCACTGCTGACAGAGAAACCAGTAGGGGGTCTAATAGTGGTGTATTAACCTTACTGAGTGGGACAATTTACGGACTACTGCACTTGTTTAACTTCCCCAGTAAACTATACATAATAAAGTGAGTGCTACAGTTTTAAAGGAGTCAAAAAAACATTCTCACTATTTACAATGTCACGTGCACAGTATATGTATTTACTGAGTACTGTATTTTCAAAAATGGCTAGATTAACTATATATCATAACAAAGGTATGAAATCTTTGAACATGATTAGAAAATGAGGATCATTGTTTCATTACAGAAATGAGTAACACTTTAGTACAGGGAAAAATTATCATTAACTATTAAATAGTTGCTTATTAGCATGCCTATTATTAATACACTGGCTGTTTATAAGTAATTATAAAGCACATATTCAGATTTTTAAAAGTCTTTGTTAGCAGTTTGTTAATAGCAGGAATTGGATGTTAAAATAAAGTGTGAGCCAGAAATGGTCTGGTGAAAGTAAAATATGTGTTTGTATCACAGCCAATCATGCAAAATCAAAGCTCTGTTGAATGAGTAATGTCAAGAATTCAGTATATCATGTTGATTAGAACTCTGAGAAATATATGTGCTAACATTGTTTATAGCACTTACACTCACCCGTTTTCAAATGGGATTATATTTGATCAATAATTTGGCAAAGGGACTGCACATAAGATCAAAAACATTTTTATAGAAGGACATTCAGCAAGAGTTTAGCAGCAGATGGTTTGGGCTCAAATGGGTCAAAAGTGTGAAATGTTCGCAGGGTGGAGACAAAGAAATGGTAATCGAGCAGTTTGCAGCCTATCACACATAAGACAACAGAGTGAAAGGGGATTGTGTAAACATGTTTCAATTGTCCTTTGGGAGTCTACTTCCGGTACTTTTCAAGGAGACTAGTGTTATGATAAAGTAGTGAAAAATAAAACCCATTTTAGTTCGAATAGGTCATTTTCAGGCCTTACAAAGAGGTTAGGGGGTCAACATGTAGTGCTTCAAGTACAATTGTCTTAAACCTCTGATTTGGGATTGGAACTATAATCAGTTGATCTTCCATATATTTAACCACTAGGCCACATCAACATATGTACATGCAATATTTTTAGTTATTCTGCAATTAAAAATATTTCTGCAGTTCTCCAAGTCAGAATGTGAGATAAAAGAATACAAGAGTAAAAAGAAAAACCACCTGGGCTTAACAGATGGCTGATATGAGGTAGTTTTGATCTGAAGTTTTATTCTGGTGAGCATGCTTTTTATACGTGTGAGCACTATATAAAAAAAAAAAATCAAATAAAATAACACTGGAACAGCTGGAAGCCCTTGGGTTTAAAGATAGGTGGACAAACAGTGTAGTGCAAGAAGCTAAAGAGAAGCACTGATCAGAGAAAAAAAAGGAAGAGCAAAGACGAACGAGGCATTGCCAGCGCAAACTGTGAAACAGATCACGGCAGAGCTGTATGCATGAGCTCAATAATCTGCCTCCATCACACACTCAAGCCTGTAGATATAAAAGCATCTATCTGCCCCTCAAGCATTTTCTGTGGGTCCCCGTCACCTATAATCTGGTTTATGCCTCTTATTTGGCTTATCTCCATCATACAATGGGCCTTTCCAGAAATATATACATTCTTCTCACCAACCCACTTTCCCTACACAAAGTATGTGTGTATTTGTATTTAAACACACGTGCACACGCACACACTCAGAGAGAGAGAGAGAGAGAGAGAGAGAGACTGAGAGAGAGAGAGAGAGAGAGAGAGAGAGAGAGAGAGAGAGAGACTGAGAGAGAGATTTGAAGTTAACAGCATTAGTAGTTGCTTTGGACTTGGCATACAGTGTATTAAGCAATAATGCAATTAGCCAAGAAAGGCCACACCCTGTGATCACACTTTAATTCTATATTAATTTAATTCTATATTAATATGCCAAGATACTACAAACCAGTTTGGCTAATGAACATTAAGTTATGGCCCATTGACTTGACTGACAAGCAGCAGAAAGTGCTAAAATTCTGAACAGTGCTACTTCCTAGATACAAATCATATTGCATAGTTCACAGTATTAAAAAGGGATAGTTTTAAAAAAGTAAAATTTCTCAGTCTAATATCTTTCCAAACAAACTTTTTTTTTTTTTGCATAAAAGGTCAATGGGGTTCAAAACAACAATGGTCCCCCCAATGGTTCTTATTACATGGGTGCAAAATAATAACAACAATAAATAAATAAACTCTCTCTCTCTTTCTCATGTGTGTATTAATGCTAAAGCAGGTTTTTCAAATGCTGTACTTTGGAACAAAGGAATTCAAAAAAAAAAAACAAATCAGCTTTACAATCACAAAAATAAAGTATATTTTAAAATACATTTAAATAGAAACCCCTCATAGAAAATGGCATGACTGTGATTTGACCAAAGTAGGGATGGGACGGTATGAAAATTTAATATCACGATTATAGTGACTAAAATTATCACGATTATCAATATTATCACGGTTTTGTTGAAACGAGATGAAAGTGTTCAAAAATAGTTGATGCTCACACTGAAAACATTTCAGCAAGTTTTATATTTAATAATCAACAAACAACTAATAAAACAAGCAACTCTATGCACTTAATTTAAAGAAAGATTAAATTCTGTGGCATTTCCTTCCTTGCAATGAAAAGTGTAGAAGCATAGAAAAGCATAGAAAATTCACTGACTTTCGCCATTCCTTCTTGAAAAAAAACAAAAAAAACATTGTGCGCTGCGCTTGCGTCAGACTGTTGCTGGCTGGACATGATTTAATAGTGAGTTATTAAAACCGCGATAATCAAACACGGTTTTAATGATAATTCATTTTTAAACGATATTACTAACCTTCAGCACATTTTATCATGGTTATCAATAAAACCGGTTATCGTCCCATCCCTAGACCAAAGATTATGTTGTACAATTATGATACTGTACTGCTAGAAACATAATATACACATGCTTTGTAAATAAAAGTTCAACACTTTGTACTAAAATGTACGATAATATGCACTCTTAAGGGATAAATGAAGTATAAAAGGTTACCTTTTAAAATATCTTTTCTCAAAATTACAAACTAAGTGAACAACTTTCGTACTTTTTTTTTCTTCTTGAGAGTGTATCAATGGTATATAAATTATGCCTTTAATCACACAAACACTGGACCCAGACCAAGCAATCTGTCCAACAAGTTGTAGTCTGACATATGGCCTCCAATGTCAAAGCACGACTGTTGTGCCAGCATGTGTGTCAGCACAGAAACACAGCCAACCAGCACAAGATCCGCCATGTTCAAGTGAGCATCTGGTAACAGTAAGCTGATCTTAAATTTGAGTTTCTGTATATTAAAGCATATGAGGGGAGTATGAGTGAGTGGTCACTGTGTTTTATAACAGCTGTCTCTCTGCCAGTGTTTTCCCTTGAGTCCTGCTGTCATCTGTCATACACTGGCTTTAAAGCTGAAGTGTGTCATTTCTGCACCACCAGTGTCAAAAAACGGAACTGCAAAAACAATGATTGCTTTCAAATAGGTTTCTTGAACACCCCTGGTCTGCCATTGGTTAGGCAAAATGCTCAACGCATGCCATTGGTTGAGTGTCTCAATATAATTTGAAAAAATTTGTTGTTGTTAGTTAAGCCCAGTTTACATCGCATTTTAAAATGAAAAACAATCCTCGTCTACATTGGTGTTTTCACTACATTTAAGAAATTATCTTTGTCCAGACTACACAACCAAAAACGCATGTTGCATGACCATTCATCCATTTACAACCAAAGATATGTATAGGTAGATGCCCTATTATTTAGATGGTGGATGCATCTGCGTTCTTGGAGTGGCTGAATGGGGAATCATACCTATAAGTACAACAATGAGCATTAGGTTGTTGTTTACATGGTCTTCAAGGATACGCAGAGCAAGTGTGGTCAGCCACGCCATCGTTTTCAAAGTTCTCTGTTTCACTCCATTTACACTGAAACTCAACCCTAGAGTTTTGAAACTAAAACGGGGTCTGCTGTGTTTTCTAAAGTCTTGGTTTTCAAGGGTGGAAAAGCGCAGGAGTAGTGTAAACGACAGGCATAACCATGGCAAAAAATTATGCATTTTAAAACGAAAATGCACTATTGTAAACGCATCCTTAGTTTATTTGTTCCATACTATTAAATGGCTGAGGACCGTAACTTGCAAAATCCCCAAAAAAGCTTAATAAACTCATAATCATAATACTCAAAAAGGCAGTATTTTAATAGTATTTCCGTGGTATTTTAATATTGGGAATGAACAAACAAAAAAATTAATAATTAAATAAATAAACAAACTTCAAAAAGCAACAACTTTCCCTTTCCAAAAGCAGTTTCCCAGAAGTGGGTTTATCTTTCAAATTTCATTGGAGTAATGGTTTCCAAAACATCACTGCGCCCAAAGCTCCACAGTCGGAAGGTCATGTGTCGACTATTAACCTCTACACAACACACTAAACACCTCAGCGTTCACTGTGAGAGGAGAGTAAATTACGTTCTTGCTGACAGGAAGTCTCAGATCTACTCAGCCTCCGACAGGCTTCGTCTCCTTCCCTACACCATGACTGACTAGAGTCCAAAGGTCTCCTCCTTCAGCTGCTGCTCAGTGTGTGTGTTTACACATCAGCTGTCCTCATTAATTTTCTACACTTGTAGACAGCGAGTATCACAGTCTGGTGTTTCGCGAAAGATGCAGTTCAATTTAAGTCATTCTTGAGAGACGCTCCAAACTTGCTGGGAGCTTCTAAAGTAATGAGTTTGTTTTAATATTATATACATTTTTATGTAATATTTATGTAGAATTTTAAGAATATTTATATCTGCCCAACATAGAATAAAATTAAAATGTTGGACAAAAAAAAAAAAAAAAAACTATTGAGATTTCTTTGATCAATTTTGCGATTTCGATTTTAATCACTATTTTGACACACACAGACATGCTTTACAGTAATAAATGCATTGAATTTGAAACAAATTTCCTTTACAGCTTTATCAAAAAGTAAAACAAAATGTCTAGACATTTTAATAATGCGCCAGAGAGAATCTCTCCACTAGCACGCATATTTCCTTTGCTCGGTCACAAAACACGCAAATACACGCTGCTCTCTCCCGGAGAGATTGCGCGCACTTAAAACGGGTCTCCTCTCGCTCAAACCGTGTCCTGTGCACTCACAACTCTCTATGCTCATGCGCAAGATATTAATTCTTTTCGCACCTTTCTATTACTAACCTTTCCTGTTCACGTCTTTCGCATCTTTCACTGCGTGTAGTGTGAACGCTCTGATCCGTTAACATGGGCGCGGAGAAAATACGCATCACAGACAGAGTGTGTGAACCTTGAGTTACGTAGACATATGCCCAGTCTGTTCTGTTCGCGAGCTCCATTTAGGCACCCTGCATTCTGATTGGTTTGGATAGCATACTGATGGAGGTCGGGGCTGTGGAAAATCGCGTTATAAAGCGATTTAGAAATTAACTTTAACCGTGATTTTATCGCACTGCCCTACTTTCTACCATCTCCAACATTCACATATGATTCACAAATGTTGCCCCCGTCATCATTCGCATTAAATTTATTAACCTAATAATTCATATTAATTCATTTTCAATTCTTCTAATAAAATAATGGAATCAGCAGTGGAAATAGTTGGTAACACTGAAAGCCTTTATGTATAATGCTTTATAAGGTATTCAAAACGCATGTTGTAAAGAACACTGAACAATGAAAAACAATGGTTTTCAAGGGGTTTCTCCCAAATAATAAGCCTAAAACAATTATTTAATACTTAAGCATGAAACATTATTCATAACCAACCATTTTATAGAAATAGTGTTTAAAGACATTCAGTTTAAGTCACAGACTGAGCAAATGTTATTCAAATCATTAACTCATGCACAAGTTTGTGAAACTGTTTTGGGAATCTTTTTTGATCACACAAGACTCTCGCCAAGACAGCCTCATTTCTTTTAAATTACAGTCACAAATTTAAGCTAATACAGTTAGGCCAATAAATGCTGTCGCTTGCTTTTGGATGAAATAATTGTTTTGAGAAGAAACGCAGGCTGCGGTGGTCCTTCAGGACCTTGTTGATTTGCAATACGAGACGAATAGAGACAAACTCCCACAGTCCTGAGGCAGAAGCTGCTTTGTGGTGTCCTGGCCTGAGGGTTGGACATCACAGATAATGGCTTCTGCAGTGAGCTGCCTGCTTTAACACCCATTTCTCATTTCCCCTCTTCAGGGCTGAGAATACAGATGGATTTGCTCCTAATGGATCCAAACGTGTACACACAGCAACCAGCTCAGCTAGCAAGGGACAAACAACGCAGTCATTTTTCCAGGGGCTTAAGGTCTTCCTATTAATAAGTCATAACCCTTCAAGCAAGCATTTAGTTTGACTTTAAAGAGAACAGACTGCAAAGGAGGACAACCGTTGGCTCATAGCTGTATGATCACAAAAAATTAAAATAAAAACTCTCCCAAATATGCACACTATCCTCTTTCTGTTTTAAATGTATGTTTGAATGTGGTATTCTCTATTGACCAAACAAGCATTGTTTTTCATATCCTGCTCATGACTCTTTTTTAAAGGAATGTTCCGAGTTCAATGCAAGTTTAAAATAATGAAATATTCCTTGCCTAAATGTGTTTTTTGTAAAAAAAAAAAAAAGAATGTATGCACTAGCAATGGAATATATATATATATATATATATATATATATATATATATATATATATATATATATATATATATATATATATATATATATATATATATATATATTATCTATTTGTGATGGCAGAAAGCAAACTTAAGTATCTAAAAATCACATGTATGGGATGACACATGATAATATGTGACCACACATATAAAAAAATGTTACATGCATTTTAAAAGTACAGTCACAATACTAAAAATAATGCTTGTGCAATAAAATCACCATTTCAAGTATTATTTCAATGCCCCAAACTACAGGAATTACTGCAACACCAAAACTTTATCCAGTTAGGACAATAGTCCCAACACTAAAAGTAAGATATAATATAACTGTGCACAGAAGAACACCAACAATCCATACTTGCAAATGCATTACAGTTAATGCAATCTGTGTTTCTGTGGTTATCATCATTATTTCAAAGAAACTATTCGTAGAGCTGTATTTGTACTTCGCTTTGAATATTCTTTTAACAAAGGTTGACGCATAAACAAAACCCCTTTTATAGTTATTCCTGAATATACATCATAAAGTGCCATCTAAAATAATTATACATGACAATAGCAATGATATCACTTTCTATTGTCAAACACAGGAGGGAAATACATTACATGTAATGAACAACTTTTTCTACCCTATGCTTCTAAATGCAAGCGCTCTCCTGAGAGCCGAACACAATTACGCATGGCAGAGACAATAAAATTCAGCTAAAACTACACTCCGAGTTAACAACCACTCAACAACACCAACACACACATGCAGAGAGCACGGCGCTGCCGACGCTAACAAGTTGCGAGCAAGTGTTCAGAGCTATCAGCTGCCATGGTGTGAAGGTGTAAGGAAAACAAAGGGTGGAGGAAATCATTAGCACCTAAGAGAATCTGCTTTGTACACACAAATCACCGCAGTAATTAGAGACAAAATACCACAAAAGCTTTGGAGGGCCTGGAGAGCATTTCAATCTAATACCAGTGAGGAGGGTTGATTCTCTGCATTCAAATGCTCTTTATGTGTGAAGAGACAATCGTACGTTCATGCCTGCCTATACGCACTTCAAACACATCACTGTAATTGGGTGTTTCTTCAACTGTGAGTGTCTCAAGGGTTGAATTTTATGAAAACTAACAGGTTTCCATTTGTTTTCCCTTAGTTTTGTTACTGTCTTCAATATGTTTTACCTTTTTGTGCTACTTTTCCCAGACTCTGACTTTCATTTATCAAATGTTAACATTTTTGGGTACACTCAACTACTTCCTGGTGCTCGTGTTCTTAATTTCACAGAGCAGGTACAATCCTTTCGTTCGATCCTTATTATTTTAAATGTATTGCGTGCCGAAATAAACGAATTAATCAACTGAAAAAATCCTGTTTCAAGATAGATGAAAATGCATCGTCAGTGTTTGTAACTGATGCATCGGGAAAACGAGTGAATCATTACACCAGAGAATACTGGATTTTTTTGCCCATTTATGATATGCCTATATTTTGCCTATATTAGAAATCATTTTGGCCAGTTTTTCAATTTTGCTTAAAGTATATCTTTTTTTATTTTTTGTAGACTAAGGTCACCACAATGTATTTTTTGGCATTGGCTTCTCCACCAATGTCACTTTAGAATTTAGCAAAAATAGGCATATTAGGAAGCCTTTATGTTGAGAGCCTGTCAATGATGCCTTAAAATGCTGCCTATGGACACAAGTCAATAAGGTTTGGAAAAAAAACTACTAATCTCTAGAATTTCGACATAAGCCTTAGGAAAACGAGAGTTTCAACACTCAAAAAAGTGGAAAAAAACTACAAACTGTCCTTTTCTCCTACTGTTGGTGGTTGCTGTTAGCAGACGAACAAACAAATTAAACGGTTAAGTGAAAAATGTGTTGTAAGTCAGTTTAATTTCTAAGTCCACAGGGCCAAAAGTGCGCAGAGTTGCAGAAACACCCGATTACTGAGTCTTTTATCAACAAGGAGGAAAAAAGTGACGGAGCAGGCCGCACGGGAATCTTTTGCTGTCTTCTGGGGGAGAGCGCTGTGGAAATATGGGGATGAGGACTGCAACCGCCTAGCTTTATACCGCAACGTGTGTTCCTATCTCTGCTGCGTAAACAGCACGGGTGTTTTATGGCCTTAAATCAATTAGAGACGAGGCAGGCAAGACAAAGTGAATGTGGGGCGGGGACTCGCTTTGCTTTCCCATGACAATTCGAGCACCGCCAGGCCCTTTGGATAAGGAGGTTACGTCCTGCCTGTGGTGCAGAGTGAGAATATTCATCATGGATTTTATTCCAGGACAGGCCGAGTGAGGAAAGGCAAGGAGAGGGAAACGGGACGGGGCACCTACACGCAGGGGAATCTCACCGCGACACATTCGTCTCTTTCCCAGCGGTGCTCTACTCTCTCACACACACACACACACACACACACACACACATAGAGTGAATGTATCAGGCCCGCACGCTGGCAGATAGGGAATCAATTTACCTGAATCCCGTCCAGGAGCTTGCTCATGCACCAGAAGCTGTCAGCCTCGATGTTCCGCAACACCTCTTCCTGCAAGCTGGAAACATTGAAATTTTCCACTTCTTCCTCTGCAAAGAGCCAAAAGACAAAAGAAAATAAGAAAGAGACTGAGTAAAAGAATGAGGGTAAAATATAAAGAGGGAGAAAAATGGAGGGAGATACAGTAAAAGAGACGAGTATTGAAAGATTCCTTCTACATATGGACATCTTCAATGAAAGAGAGGGTAGAATTCTACCAGCTTTGGGGGCATGCACAGAGAATGCATTCTTGCGTTCAGAAACGGTTTTAAAAGATCTTATAAACACACGCAAACACGCACAGCAGTTTCTGGGAGCTGTCACAGAGCAATGTCATTCAGGATAACTGAACATTACCAAGGGACATTTACACGCACAGTGATTTGCAGCGCCAAAAGCACACTCTTAAACACACAATGCTCAACATAAGATACAGAGAGAGAGATAAAAAAAAAAAAAAAAAAAAAAAAAAAAAAAAACAATGTGCATTTGCAAGACATTAGCATTTAAGCATTTTCTTGCACATTCTTTTAAAGTCAATAAATTGGTAAAAGGTAAATAAAACTGTAAATACATGAACACATAAAAAGTGAAAAGAAACTAAATTTACCAAAAATAAATAAATAAATAAATAAATAATAATAATAATAATAATAATAATGATTTTATATATATATATATATATATATATATATACATACACATACATATATATATATATATATAATACAAAAAATATATATATACACCACATTTTCTTTCCAGTTTACATATTTATTTTATTATTCTTTATTAGTAGTATTATTATTTTAATGGTTTCAAGCTTCCGTTTTAATTCTAGTTTGATTAAACAATAAAACCGCTACATTTAAATGAAAGAAACCTCCAATTCGAATATGACGTTTGATAGCATGTTTACTCAAGTTAATACAGCAATGTATGCAAATCAAACAGGCAAAAATGTACCATATCAAACTCCCAAATCAGTTTTTTTACCGAACATCAGAACTCTTTTCCTAGAGCAAATGCCAACGCAAGTGTAGATTTATTTAGTAACCACTGTGAACAAGTCAAACCACAGCTCTGACAGGGACAAGTCACAGGTTGAGCAGAGGAACGGTATCACAGAACTACACACACACACACACACACACACACACACACACACACACACACACAGACACACACAGACACACACACACACACACACACACAGACACACACACACACACACACACACACACACACACACACACACACACACACACACACACACACAGAGAGCTGTTCCGTCTCCTTGGCAACATGGGTCTAACCTTAAAGAGTACAGCGAGCTCTGGCTGACAGGACCAGTGGGCTGCTGGGAATATTTGCAGTGCTGCAGTTTAGTGAACGGCTGTTCTGCTTCCAGGTCGCCCACTGCATTAGTGCAGTCTAAAACACCACTGGTCATCTGCGCTCGTCCTAGACGCTCATGACTGTCTGCTGTCTGACAGGTCACCGCGGAGAGGAAGCCACGATGGAGGGCAAGAAAACGTGGAAGTCTGAATGACCTCCAAATGGTGGACAAAATGTGCTTTCACATAACAGCCTTGTGCTCAGGAATGAAAGTACTCACCAGGCTTTCAAAGTGTGTGTGTGTGTGGTGGCTGTAATAAGGCAGTGTTAATCTCTCTAGTTGTGAGAGTCCCTTAACAGCACTTTCACTCATCATGAAACAAGGACACACAAAGAGGAGCAGATCAGATGAAGAATGCATAAAACAAGCCAACAGCACCTCCTGTGGTCAGCAGAGGAGCTGCAAGTAAATGACTTCTTTATGATAGTAGCAACAGTCTTGTATACCGTAGACCCACTTTTGGACATTTCAATGACATTTAAACATGCCTGAATGCCACTGCTGTAAATAACATTAACCCTTTAAAGCCTGACATATTAAATGACAGCCAGATTTATTTTTCTAATTGAAACAGTTAATTGAACCTTCGGACGATAATAAAAGCTAGCCTTTTATGGCTCATACAACATAATATAGTGAGAATATGAAACTGATAAAGAAGAAAAAATAATCCCAAAGGCCCAAACAGCTGCTTACATTTTTAATATTTACGTGACAAGATAATATAAACAAATTTTGGTAATGTATAATTCATTATGAAGTGTTATTAAAAATTATAATGAATTATAATGATTCATAATGAGAATTGTAATGCATTATATCTTGTCGTAAATAATAACTGGATTTAACATGCACTGTAACTATGCATTGATAAGTATTATAATGTATTAACTGTGGTTACAGTTATTCATGAGAATGTACAATGCATTATAAGGTGCATTTCACGGTATAATTAATGCATTAAAACTACTTTTATAATGCATTATACATAAATGCTTTAAAGCATTACTAAAATGTTATTTTATATAGAAATAACATAACTGATTCTGATAGTTTGTAATGCAAATCAATGAGATCTTTATACAGTACTGTAGAGCAGAGTGCTTACATAAATGCCATATAAATATCAGATGTAAAATGCCTTTAAAATGTTGATATCATTATAAAAGTTATTGTTAGGTTTAAGCACTAAAGATTTTATAGCAAAAAGACCCAAAGAAGACAACGAGTAACACAACCTGAAGGGGGATGCTTTTAAATTATACTAGAAAGCAATTTAATTACTTAAAAGTATAAAACATCAATCAGATGACAGAACGAATGTAGGTGTGATTGTGTTTTCTGCTCATTTTGTCTCATGCTGATAGTTTAGAGGCCTTATAAATTTGCATATCAAATATGATACAGTAGGCTTCATAAAATAAACAAATAAATGTTCTAGAAAGTGTCTTTAAAATAACGTAAATATAAAACAAAATATATTTTTGTTCATTTCTGTCAAACATTAGTGGAACATGTCCACAGTTCACATGAAATAAATCTGTATTTAATACTGTGGCACCTGTGTGAACTTTACAAAAAAAAAAAAAAAAAACAGCAAAAATGACTAAAACAAAATCAAAGCAAGTAGCATCTGCAAACAAATGATCCTTTCTCTGAACTAACTTCTCTTTCCAACTGAACACAATGACATTAATATTTTAAAGTGCATTTAAATATATTTTTGGAACAATCATCCTTAAATTCACAATAAACACACTGCATTCCTACAGTAGATACCAGGAGACACACATCTCGTTTATATTTATCTTCACATTTTCCAGGGGTGACTCAATGAAGACTGACACTGTTAAATGAACTGAAAAGCATGTATTATTGATGTGAGAATAAGAAGGTTCACACACACGCAAGCGCGCATACATAAATTCACAAAAACAGAAGGTGTGTGACTCTGTGACCCTGTGAAGTCTCCATACCACCATCTGTCTGAAGGAATTGCAAAAAAAAAAACAAAAAAAAAAGAGCAGATGTCTGTAAACTTACAGACCAGAGTCCACAACACATCAACTGTAATGCCTGCTGCAAGAAATTGATTTCCCAACGCTCTCCACTGACATATTGTCACTTTATGAATTCCACAAGACACAGACAGGTTAAAATGCTGCTTTAATCAGTTGAACACTTGTAATTCATAATTTATCATTAAGTCGATCATTAAGGAGTTCAGTAAAATATAATAAAAACTAGAATTTCTAAATATCCCAATTTCATAACTATTTTAAAATGTAACATATTTCAAAATAAAATGTATTGAATGTCTGTGATTGCAAAGCTACTCCAATCTTCAGTGTCACATTATCCTTCAGAAATCATTCTAGTACGCTAATAGTTTATAATTATGACTGTTAAAAACAGTTACACTATTTACTAATATATATACATCCCCAGGATTCTTCAATGACTAGAAATGCAAAATAAAACAGCACATATTTATTATTATTTTTCTTTGCAATTATGTAAAAGCCTGTCAATATTAATGCCTCCTTGCTGAATAAAAGTAGTCATTTCTGTTCTAATCTCACTGACCCCAAACTTTTGAACAGTAATATTTTCTGAGTTAGCAAAATTGATTTTACGGTTAAAGAATCTGTGAGTACTGATTGATAACTTGAGGGTACAGTTAATAGACCAATGAGTACTATAAAAAGTTGGATTTACAATCTTCTCTTCTCATATTATATAATCAATAGGCAATCATAGTCTTTAATTCAGCACATTTATTCGGGTTATGTTTTTTAATGATTTATTAATGTAGCAGCACTGAAGGTCTGACCCATATGTCAGGAATGTAGTAACAGTGGTTACTGTGTTTATTGTGTTTTCGACACTCGTAATTTATTATTCGATTACACAATATATGATAAATCGAAAGTTATATTTTCAGGTTGAGTTTTGATCTTTCATTTTTATCCTGAACTTATGCTTTTTGGCTCATGTAAGCAGCATGGAATATGTTAAGACCAACTATGTCCAAGGTCATTGTAATGAATTAACCCTTAATAATCATCCGGAAGAAGGAGGCGGGAACCGGCGGACAATCAAACGAAGCTTTAATAATTCAAAATAAACACAAAACAGCGCACCAGCCCCTCACGGACGACTGGTGCGCTCAAATAAAACCAAAACCTAAAATAAAGCCCAGGCCTGGTCCTCTCTCGTCCTTCACTGTCGTCGCTCCAGTTTTATATCCTTCCATCTCCTCCGTGGGCCTCGAGACCGGCGGGTCGAACAGGTGTAGCTCATCTCCAATCACTCCACCGGCCTCGCTCCCATGTCCCTCGGCCCCGCCCCACTCGGTACTCCCGAGACTGCGCTCTACTCACTCACCCCCTCCCCCCCCCCCCCCCTCCGGGGGGGACCGCTCACGGGGACCTGCGGGAACCTGGGGGTAGGACAGGCGAGGCGAGAGAAAAGGAGATGGAAGGAGGAGCGACAGAGACGAGAGAGGAGAGAAAAAAAAAAATCCGGTTCCCAGACGCACCGCTGCTCGGCCCTCCACCAGCTGGGTGATCTCCTCCGCGGTGCCTGGCGGTGGCACTGGACGGCACGACACTCCTCCGCCGCCCGGTGGACGGCGACGGCTCTCTTCCGGTTTTGGGCAGCCGGCAGGAGTCCCCCGTTCCCTGCTCCTCCCCGTTCCGGCGGATGGCAGCAGGCTTCGGCCACCTGGCGAACGGCACAGACTCCTCCGCTCCCTCACGGACGGCAGCCGCCCCTCCCTATCGTGGGCGGCCGGTAGCGAGCTCGCCCGTCCCCGGCAACTCGCTCCAGCCCACCGCCTCGAGCGTCCATGGCGGCACACTCCTCGCCTGCTCATTGGCACCGCGGATTCACCACAGCAGCGAGGGATCTTCAGCAGCGCGTCCCTCCTTCTCCCGGGCTTCGGCACCACTGTAATGAATTAAACCTTGCTAATCATCGGGAAGAAGGAGGCGGGAACCGGCGGACAATCAAACAACATTTTAATAAAGCAAAATAAACACAAAACAGCGCACCAGCCCCTCACGGACGACTGGTGCGCGCAAATAAAAACCAAAACACAACTAAAAGCCCAGGCCTGGTCCTCTCTCGTCCTTCACTGTCGTCGCTCCAGTTTTATATCCTTCCATCTCCTCCGTGGGCCTCGAGACCGGCGGGTCGAACAGGTGTAGCTCATCTCCAATCACTCCACCGGCCTCGCTCCCATGTCCCTCGGCCCCGCCCCACTCGTCACAGTCATTAAGGTCAATAATGCTCCACGTGTGTCCACGATCACATCTCCATATTTTGTTCCAGTTGGTTGAGGCCCGAGTTCCAATGGGGTACTAAAAAAAAAACTTAGCCTTGAAGGGAAAATACTGCCTATTTTTGCTTGAGCCATCTTTTTTTGAATAGTCGTCAGGATGTTGAAACAATCTAACAATAGAAATCAATTAGAAATGCAAGCTGAATCCTACCTGTGGCAAAACTGACTGTGACTGAACAGCACTTTTAGATAGATTTAGATAGATATCTCAAATAGATTAAACCAAAATAAGTTGTACATTAGTGCTGCAATGACGCGTCACACTGTTTACATCTCGCGTAATGGCATACTGGGAATGGAGAAAGTTGGATTCTATCACAAAAACAGAGACCACTGTTTATCAAAAGTATGGGAATACTTCAAACAGAGGCCAAATAAAATGGCCATTTGTTCCCTTTGAAAAACCGATATGGTGTACCACGGCAGCACAAATGCGATGCACGAGCACCTCAGAGGAAAACATCCTGGCGCTCTCCGGTGTTACGGTTTAATTGGTTACCGTGTGATCTGCTGACCAACTTCAGGTCTCTGCTGCAGATGTGATAGAACAACCGCAGCAGATTCTGCGATTCTAAAAGTACAAACTGATGTGATATTATTAAAACGCAGACTTGCTCATTGCACGATTTTGATATTCTTGTAAAGATTACAAGTTATTGGTATGATCACCCGTAGCGGCTGAAGCAAGGATAAAATAAAAAATAAAGTAAGTCTGTGTTGGTGCAGGTTTCGAACACGCGTTAGATATCTCGCCTAAAAACGCGTGGAAAACGCTAGTCGCGCCGCTTTCTCCTTCTTTCTAAAGTTGCACCCCTGGGATGTTTGCCGTTACGAAGCAACCATGACATGCTCTCTCCATGAAGACGCGGAAATTTCAGCAAAGGATAAATGGATTTGTAGCACTACAAATCGCTTGCAGTAGCTCTGCTACTAAATTTATTTCAAAATGGCAATCCATATACAGCTATGATCAGTAGTTCCTTCATCTTAGCTGAGCTTTCAATGTTGTTACGGGAAAGCATGAAACGGATTGGTTAGTTCTTGTCACATGACCCGCGGTGCGCTTGCGGCATTCTGAAGAGTTGAGATGTATTTAACTCGACGCGGTGCGGACGCGCCTGTTTTCGCGTGCGCGTCGCGACAGCGTCACTTCCATTATGAGGGCGCATACCGCACACCTACATTGGAAATAACGAACTTGAGTGCGCAAAGGACGCGATATGTGAACGGCCCCTTAAAAGACAGCGCACCGCGAGACAACAGTCACAGACCACCAAGCTACCCAGAATCAGCTCCAGATCTCTGGAAACCATGCTAAACCATAGCAGAACCCTGACTACATTTTATGGTTTGTGATGCTAAAGAACATTTAATGACATCTCAGACAACTGTAAATTTGTGGCTACTGTGGTTTAATTATAAGCGCTATCGTAAACTCATATTTACCATAGTAAAATAATTTTCTTTGCCTCTTTATTTTTGTATACTGTAAAAACTTCAACTACATTGGTTGAAAATGAATAAAGGTTGAAATATTATATTAGAAATTTATATGAAAAAAAAAATTTACATATTTTTTTGTAAAGTTATCCAAAGGATTCATTAGCTAATCAAAAAAAAACAACATTAGATTAATTATTTATTGTAATAAAATTAATCATTAGAGTAGTCGACTAATCGAAAAAATAATCGTTAGATTAGTCGACAGAAAAAATAATCGTTAGTTGCAGCTCTATTGTACATTTCTGTAATATGACCCCAGGGGCCGGTTGCACCAGCATTATGTAAGTTACAACGTAGTAAGTTTTGTCGTACAAGTTTTTAACTTAAACACTAATAAATGTTTTTTTTTTTTCGTTGCACCATTACACTTCGTTGAAGTGTAACTCTACGTATAAACTAAATATTTATGGAAGCGACTGGTCAGGAGTAACAGTTGGAATAAAATAGCAGACTAAATGAACTGCATCAATATGCTCTTCTTTTACCCGACAACCTTCAATCCTTTAGGCATATATGATGCTGCTGACATTTACACTCACAAACATATAAACAGAGAGAACAATAGGCCTTTGTGAATAAACATATTTTGTTTATTTTTTAGCGCGACATCTACAGCGCGCCTCTGTGTGCTTTGGTCAGTGTTGCTCATGTCAGATGAAATAATTAATAAATGGCATTTCCTATGTTTTTTTTCTATCAGTATTTATTGATCCTTATTTATTTCAATTACAGTTTCCGAATGTTATTTACATAAAAAAGCAAAACCCCTCTAAAACCAACCTTCTGACCAGCTTTGCCCGGGCTGGATGACCAGCTTAAGTCAGTCAACCAGCTTAGGCTGGGTTTAGCTTTTTTTTTTTTTTTTTTTTTTTTTTTCAGCAGGGAAATGCAATAACATTTCATGTGTCCTTTAACCAACCTCCACTGACTATACACTGACTTAATTTAACCAACTATGATAATACAAAGCTCATGGTTTTGGTTAGTGTTTTGTCATCGATATTCACATTATATTTTCTAATTGACACTTTGTTTCAGGACCTACTCATTGTCGAAATCATACTCTAGATTTAATACTGTCACATGGAATTGATGTTGATAGTGTCGAAATTATGCAGCCAAGTGATGATGTCTCAGATCATTATTTAGTTTTGTGCAAACTTCATATAGCCAAAATTGTAAAGGTGTTTAAGGAAGCGCTTAAGGAAAGTTAAGGAAAACAGTTTGACACCATGGTATAATGAGCATACTCGCACCCTAAAGAGAGCAGCCCGAAAAATGGAGCGCAGCTGGAGGAAAACAAAACTAGAGGTATTTCGTATTGCTTGGAAAGTAACCTATCCTACAGAAAAGCATTAAAAACTGCTAGATCCGATTACTTTTCTTCTCTTTTAGAAGAAAACAAATATAACCCCAGGTATTTATTCAATACAGTGGCTAAATTAACGAAAAATAAAGCCTCAACAAGTGTTGACATTTCCCAACACCACAGCAGTAATGACTTTTTGAACTACTTTACTTCTAAAATTGATACTATTAGAGATAAAATTGCAACCATTCAGCCGTCAGCTACAGTATCGCATCAGACAGTGCACTATAGACCCCCTGAGGAACAGTTCCACTCATTCTCTACTATAGGAGAGGAAGAATTGTATAAACTTGTTAAATCATCTAAACCGACAACATGTATGTTAGACCCTATACCATCTAAGCTCATAAAAGAGGTGCTTCCTGACGTCATAGATTCTCTTCTGACTATTATTAATTCCTCATTGTCATTAGGATATGTCCCCAAAACCTTCAAACTGGCTGTTATTAAGCCTCTCATCAAAAAACCACAACTTGACCCCAAAGAACTAGTTAATTATAGACCAATCTCGAATCTCCCTTTTCTGTCCAAGATACTAGAAAAGGTGGTATCCTCACAATTATATTCCTTCTTAGAGAAAAATGGTATATGTGAGGATTTCCAGTCAGGATTTAGACCGTATCATAGTACTGAGACTGCTCTCCTTAGAGTTACAAATGATCTGCTCTTATCATCTGATTGTGGGTGTATTTCTCTATTAGTTTTATTGGATCTTAGTGCTGCGTTTCTTTTGCATTCTTTTGCATAGACTTGAACACTTTGTTGGCATTAATGGAAGGTCATTAGCATGGTTTAAATCGTACTTATATGACCGCCATCAGCTCGTAGCAGGGAATGAAGATGTATCATATCGATCACAAGTGCAGTATGGAGTACCTCAAGGCTCAGTACTAGGGCCGCTACTCTTCACGCTTTATGTTATGTTACCCTTGGGAGATATCATCAGGAAACATGGTGTTAGCTTTCACTGTTATGCTGATGATACTCAGCTCTATATTTCTTCACGGCCCAGTGAAACACACCAATTTGAAAAACTAATGGAATGCATAGTCGATATTAAAAACTGGATGACAAGTAATTTCTTACTGCTAAATTCTGAAAAAAACAGGTGTTAATTATAGGACCTAAAAACTGCTTGTAATAACCTAGAAAACTGTCTTAGACTTGATGGTTGCTCTGTCAATTCTTCGTCATCAGTTAGGAACCTAGGTGTGCTATTTGATCGCAATCTTTCCTTAGAAAGCCACGTTTCTAGCATTTGTAAAACTGCATTTTTCCATCTCAAAAATATATCTAAATTACGGCCTATGCTTTCAATGTCAAATGCAGAAATGTTAATCCATGCATTTATGACCTCAAGGTTAGATTATTGTGATGCTTTATTGGTGGTTGTTCTGCATGCTTAGTAAACAAACTACAGCTAGTCCAAAATGCAGCAGCAAGAGTTCTTACTAGAACCAGGAAGTATGACCATATTAACCCGGTCCTGTCAACACTGCACTGGCTCCCTATCAAACATCGTATAGATTTTAAAATATTGTTTATTACTTATAAAGCCCTGAATGGTTTAGCACCTCAGTATTTGAATGAGCTCCTTTTACATGATAATCCTCGACGTCCGCTACGTTCTCAAAACTCAGGCAATTTGATAATACCTAGAATATCAAAATCAACTGCGGGCGGCAGATCCTTTTCCAATTTGGCGCCTAAACTCTGGAATAACCTACCTAACATTGTTCGGGAGGCAGACACACTCTTGCAGTTTAAATCTAGATTAAAGACCCATCTCTTTAACCTGGCTTACACATAAAATACTAATATGCTTTTAATATCGAAATCCGTTAAAGGATTTTTAGGCTGCATTAATTAGGTAAACTGGAACCGGGAACACTTCCCCTAACACCCTATGTACTTGCTACATCATTAGAAGAATGGCATCTACGCTAATATTTGTCTGTTTCTCTCTTATTCCGAGGTCACTGTAGCCACCAGATCCAGTCTGTATCCAGATCAGAGGGTCACTGCAGTCACCCAGATCCAGTACGTATCCAGACCAGATGGTGGATCTGCACCTAGAAAGGACCTCTACATCCCTGAAAGACAGCGGAGACCAGGACAACTAGAGCCCCAGATACAGATCCCCTCTAAAGACCTTGTCTCAGAGGACCACCAGGACAAGACCACAGGAAACCGATGATTCTTCTGCACAATCTGACTTTGCTTCAACCTGGAATTGAACTACTGGTTTCGTCTGGTCAGAGGAGAACTGGCCCCCCAACTGAGCCTGGTTTCTCCCAAGGTTTTTTTCTCCATTCTGTCACTGATGGAGTTTTGGTTCCTTGCCGCTGTCGCCTCTGGTTTGCTTAGTTGGGGTCACTTCATCTACAGCGATATCGTTGACTTGATTGCAAATAAATGCACAGACACTATTTAACTGAACAGAGATGACATCACTGAATTCAATGATGAACTACCTTTAACTATCATTTTGCATTATTGACACACTGTTTTCCTAATGAATGTTGTTCAGTTGCTTTGACGCAATGTATTTTGTTTAAAGCGCTATATAAATAAAGGTGACTTGACTTTCATGTAAGCAGAATATTGCTATGGAGAGATCGCTAAACTCGTATGTTTTCATATCATCATCAGTGCTTGTTCTGCCATCAGTGAGCGCACACTGGGTTGCCAGATGGCACAAATGAAATAAAACACCAGGCAGAAAGTGTATCCTTATAGGAGAAACGCTGTTTTGGGGCTTAAGTTCTTCACATCTGGCAACCACAAGCAAGACTTGTTAACAATGTAAGATAACGCAAATGCCAAATAAAAAACACGTTTCAGTATAAATAACGAGCCAGCCAATATCGTGACAATTATTTTGAATTAATCGAGAAAGGTGGATATCGTTATTGAGATTAAAATACGATTAATCGTGCAGCACTAATATAGACTAATGTTATTAATGTATCATTTTTAATGAAAACTTGTTTTTTTCATTTTTAATGAAAACCATTAGTATATGCAAGGCAAAAGTAGTTAGAATGAAGGATTAATTAAAATTCATAGTATTTAAACAATTTCTGCTCGTATATTTGACTATGCACGACTTTACAGAGAGCTTAAAAACGAATACCTATGCCCTGCCTTACGAACAACTGTTGCAACCAAATAATGTATAGATTTAGTTACAAACTAGCTAGTGGTTACTAAGCCTCTAGTGTATACTTAACGTTCTAATTTAAGTAAGAACTTACGAATGGCTGGTGCAACCAAACCCTGGTCATCATTGTGCATATTGGTCTTTCTACCGGTTCAAGTTCCCCAACCACTGATGGATAACCTGATGATACGGTTATTCAATACTTTGGAGACATGATTACCAAATACCAGTATTACAATTGAAAAAATTAAAACAGAGTATAGTTTCTGAATTTGTGAGTTCTGAAGGAATAGTGGGGGACACAAATCCATGACATGCAGAGCTAAAAACCTCTTGAGTTACAGCTCATTCCTCCACCAATATCACGAACACAAACGTAAATAGACACAGAAATGTCAAATTGAGGTATCCACAAAGAGAATATAAGCACAACAAATCCCTTCAACTGAAGTTAGACTCTTTGGCCTCAGCCATCACTTCCTGTTGGCCGTATCATCTTCCTTCATGCAGGGGTGAAGGGTAAATTCCCCCTAGCACCCTGAAGCATCCAACTGCAAGGAACCGGAATCATTTATGACGTTTGACTCTACACATCCCTGTAGCGCCATATGCCCTCTTTTCGCAGGCCAATGCAAACGGTCAACATCAGGTTAAAGGACACAGCGAAATTTCACCAGCCTTTTAAACCCTCGCCAAAGACAGCCCAGAGGACACTTCCCCACCCACAGGAAGTCACTGCCACAGCTCTGTCTGGTGGATTATGCAATTTGACCCTTAGGGTGTCCTAAGACTTTAACCCGGTACTACCCACTACTGCTCCCAGTGTTGGTTAATGAGCATCGAACAGAATCCACAGAATTGTAATTGAAGGCAAGGTTAATTAACAAGGAACTCAACTCTGCAAACATGCCATATCAACATGGTAAAATAACGATCGTTGGGTTGATAATTAATGAAGTTGTGCTGAAAGACAAGGTGCAGATCCATATGTGATTTATGGATATCATCATCTAGTTGTAATGAAGAAAAAGCCGGCACAAAGGAAGAACAATTTGCAATGAGAACAGATGAACGACTTTCACTGGCAGCTCCTAGAGGCAGTTGGAGGAAGGGCCCAAACCAAGTCTATTACATAGAGTTCCAGAAAAATTTTCAAACATCAACACAGCCTTTTCCAGTGCCAAATATGCCCTCAGTGGCTTAATTAGGTAAGTAAATATTATCTTTCATTAAAGTGTTCAGTCAAAGAAATTTACTCAAAGACATTTGATTTAGGTTGCGAAATAGATACTGACTGACTTACAAAAAGACAATGTGAGTGGTGCTTGCATGTGGAGAACAAACTGTCACAACACTAGGGTATTGTGGGTGGTTGCCAGGGCTTTGCTAATTGGTTGCTAAGGTGTTCCAGGTGGATTATTAATGGCAACATAAAAAAAAAGATCAAGACGCTATTAAATCCTGGACTGTAGACATAGCTATGGTGCCTTTATTTAAGTGTAAAGGTCCTTGCACACCGAGTCTGAAATGTCCGTACACATCTTTTCCCCCGTATTTGCAATCTTTTCCTATCAAAATGCTTGCTGCGGATGTGAAAATGCAGAAAATCCAAACTGGTCTAATTTTTTTTATGATGGACCAAAGTTTAGGAGCAGTATGTTAACGTGACTGACACAACGTGAGGTCGTATTTACTTTTTAACGTGCGAAAATCTCGGACGAGAATTTCAGACTCAGTGTGCAAAGACCCGTTTTTGCCAATCGATGTCGGGCAAAGAGGAACGTTTAAAAATTGAGATTAGGGACTCGTAAAATTATCTATAAGCAACATTAACAGACTCGAACTCTTATGAAAAAGAAAAGCTAAACATTTTGTCTGAAGGATCATGTGACACTCAGGAATAAAAATATACTTTTTTCAATTGTAATAATATTTCATATTTTATTTAAAACATTAAATTAACCTTTTTTTAATGTGTATTTGATATGAATGCAGCCTTTGTAAACATAAGAGACTTCTTTCAAAGTCATTTATAATAAAAAAATTTAAAAAAATTAAAACTTTGAATGGTAGTGTAAGCATAGACAAAATGCTTTGGGGATTAAAAATGTAACTAATACAAATCAATACAGAGTGTCTTGATCCGCAACAGACTCTTGTAGGAAGGATTTAGCTCCAGAGTGGATTATGGCCCATGGATCCAGTTATGACTACTTTAAAATATTCTGCAAAACTGCAGTAGACTTGTGGGACTCAAATCTGCTCATCAGAGGCATAAACGGCTCCCTGAACATGTAACCATAGCAATTGTTGTGACTTCAGAAATATTACAATATTTTTTATCGCCGCTCAGTGTATACGAGTAGGAGTGAGTTATGCAGAATGGATGGAGTCCAATAAACCTCAATGTCTGAAATAGCTTGATGTGAGTGTGGACTGGAGATGAAAAACGATAAACATCACAACTCTATTTGCAGCCACTACAGCATTAGCATTAAATGTAAGAAAAAAATTAATAAGAGAGGTGAACTTCCCTGAGTGTGAAATATTATGCAAGATTAGCCTATTAAAGAATTCATTTGCTTTCATTAGAAGCATAAGGGGAATCATTACATGTGCTGTAATGGGAAACTCATGAGGCATTAAGAGAGCACGGCCAGACAATAAAGCTAAACTTGCAGTTCTTGTAAATTGATGCCAAAAAATAAATAAATTGATAAAAATTTTGAAAGAGAGCAAATACATTTTCACGGGTGGCCGAGTGATGTTTCCATAGAATACTCCAAGAAATGATTTTGTTAATTGTTATAAACTGCACCAAGTCTAGCATGACACGATTCACAGATGTAAATGAACAAGAAGTGATTTCTCATAGCGAGGATCTGCACAGAAATTCAATTTATAGCTTTTTATAGCCAAGTAATTAAACTAGATCCAAAAATATTCAATAACTGTGATTAGTCAGAGAAAACGAATGACTTTATGACAGGGCAATTTTTCCAGATCATTTTTGGCATTTTACACTCAGAGATGAAAAAAAAAAAATTAATGTGCAGCTCACAAAGCGAGACATAGCTCTGCTTATGGATGAAGACATGAGAAAATGAATCGTTTAAGTTAATATTATTTGTTAATTATTCATTTTCCATTTCTGTTCGATTATGTCAAACATTATTTCTGTTGATGTGTTGTTACAATAATATTACTTACCACTTTACTATTTGGTAGCGTTAGTTCTTAAGTTATGATATTTGTTAATGTCACATTATCCATTTAAGTTACTTAATAACATTTGGTGATGTTATCTTCTGCAACATTACAGTATCTGTTAATGTTATGATATTCATTCACGCTACATTGTTATGCCATAACATTATGCTACATGGTAACGTTATGTTCTTCAGCAACATTAAATTACCTGTTAATGAAACAACATTACTTATTAACATTGCAATATTAGTTAATGTTATGTGACATTATTTGACAACACTGTTGCATTATTCCATGATAAATGAATGCGCTCTAGAGCAAAAATGTCAAAACCTGAAGGTCAAATGGGTTAAATAGAAAGTTTGACATTATTTATGATAAAACCAAACTGCTGGTATCCTTTACTCATCAACAGTTCAGGTAAGTCTGGAAGGGAACTCAACCAAAAGGGAAATGAGGAAAAGTACCTGCCACTAGACATCTCAGGCATCCCAAGGCAGTTACTTAACAACTCGTTAGAGCAAATGAGGAAAGCTAAGTTCTTCAAACCGAGAAATCCGAACAAACCGATACTCATTAAGGCCTCAGTTGTGGGTCACACACCACTAACTGTTCAAGTCAGCCATGGAGGCTCCATGGCACTTATTCAATGAACAGCCCACAAAACCTTGCCGGAAGATGGACTCAAAGCAGGAGTCAGCAGTTACAGGGTAAGTGGACTTAATGCGCATGATGTAAAAGACATTTGGAATCTTATGTGACAGATGGTGCCTCCAGGGAGATTATATGTACAACATCCAACAGGAATGCTCAGGGTGATAGAAAATTATCCTCTACGGAGCAGAATGTTGTTGTGGAGGAAATCTTCTAGCATGACTCTTCTTGTATGGGCTAATTGCTCATGCTAAGTAACCAAACAATGATCCCTTCCAGCAGAAAAAAAAAAAAAATGATGGAGAGTTTTGCAGGAACGCTTAGAACCTCTGAAGGTTTACATGATGTCAAAGTCCTATGGTTTCTAGGTCGCTCAATCTTTGGTGCAATGAACGCCTTCCAGGTTAAAGTGAAACTCAAAACTGTCTCTTGTCCATCTTCGGCTAACGGCTTAGATCTCCTCTCTTCACTCTTTATTCCTTCAACCAGCACTGATGGTGCACACTAATGGTTCAACCAATCCAGTTGATCTTTAACTGTAGCGCCACTGATCCACATCTGCCCTCCAGAACATTACTCCGGGAGAATCTATACATGGAGATGAAGCAAATGACACTATCTTCCTCCTGAATCAATAGTGTGCCACACTATTGCACATACCATTTCATCACACACTCATTACTTTCAATTATAAAACTTTATAGCAGTCTAATGGGATAACAGATCCAAACGGAAAGAAGAGAGGAGAAGAACAGAGTGGCCAAAGAACAAAACCTTCCGAGACAAAGTGGCTGCCTGATTCGTTGGAGACTTCCAAGAAGAACCGCACTGTAGATTAAAAATATTGATAGAATAGACATATGTAGCTTAACGAGCTATGCAAATTAAGCCAAATGATTAAGAGAGTAATGAATGGAGATATTGGATGGGTCTGATGGTTTTGAAGCATTTATTCATACAGAGAACTATAAGCCAAGGCAAATGAAAATGACTTTAAACCTAAAAATGTCTGATGTATATTGAGGGGAAATTGATTTCTACAGAAGTGAAAAGTCCTTTTAACAGATGTTTAATCAGTCCACCAGGAAACAGAGTCATGTTTTTACTTTGACTTGTGCAATTAATGCTTCTGAGGAAGAACTATTTGCTTTTGAACAGACAAAATGTTCCACTAACTTGCTCTGTGTTGTATGTTAAACAGCTTTGATTATTGTTAATTAATATATTGACTATATAATATATTGATATATGTACATGACCTCAATAATTTTTGATGATGCAATGTATCGCCCATTATATTTACATAAAAAAACACTATCAAAAACACAATAAAAAAAAATGTTTCGCCTTGCACTTACGTCTTTTGCAGCTTCTTGTACATAAAGTGGTGAAGTCATGAGGTGCTAGTTCAAAAAAAATATATATAGTTATATTCTGCAGATATGGCCCTGTTTAGGATCTGATTAGGAATTGTGTTTTTCAGTAATAGTCCATCATTTACAAAGAAAAGAAGGTCAGGGGAATTTTTTTTTCTTAAAATGGCATTAAATGGTCTTAAAATGACAATATCGCTAATAAAAAAAAATGTTATGACGCAATATCTCGCACAACAAAAAGTTGTTATCGAAACAGGCCTAATTGCAGGTATCATAGATTTAAAGGGGAAATTGGATGCAACAGTGTGTGGGGACATCCACCCTACAATGATAAAAATGCATGTACTCCTTTTTTTTAATTCCCAAAAAACCTAAATAGTCTCAGTTAGCAAGCTGTTTCTATTGCTGACAGACTGTCCCATTAACATTTTTCCATTCTCAGCCAGTTGGACGCCGTCTGCCATTTTCTCTGTGCTCAGACTGCTGTAGCAACAATGTCTCATAAGCAATCCAGGTGTTTTGAAGTCTCCTGATTCGAGAGCCACTGAGGATGCAGTTGATTAGTTTTTTTTTTTTTTTTTTTTTTTTTGGTATTCACCAAATACATAAAATAATAATAATAATAATAATAATAATAATAAATAAAAAACAGAAGACATGGATGGGGTGAACAGCAGCTTTTTATCATTTAAAGAGCCATGCACTGAAATGGCTCGCTATGAACAGAACTGTTTTTGACATGGTAAAAGGGGTGTCGTTTCACACGACCACTGACGAATTTTAACCAAAATATTTTGTTGACATTTCATTAAGACCTTAAAGAATCATACTAACTTGTGAAAAATAGGCATCCGATGTCCCCTTTAAAGTAAAGTAGTTTACCAAAAATGAAAATGTGTCACTATTCAAGCTCACGTTTTTTTACTATGCCATCCACTAGAAGCTGATTAACATACAGAATTGCACCAAGAGTTGCCAGTTATCAGTTAAAATCATCAAACTACATGTTAGTCTGAAAGGTTAGAGGACAACATTAGATGTTTAATACTCGTTACAGCATGGTAAGGATTTTTTTTTTTTTTTTTTTGTGAAGTAGACAAGGTTTTTTAATGAATCATAATTTCATTATGTTATTATCCTAGAACACTGTCTTAGACTTGATAGTTGCTCGGTCAATTCTTCGTCATCAGTTAGGAACCTAGGTGTGCTATTTGATCGCAATCTTTCCTTAGAAAGCCACGTTTCTAGCATTTGTAAAACTGCATTTTTCCATCTCAAAAATATATCTAAATTACGGCCTATGCTCTCAATGTCAAATGCAGAAATGTTAATCCATGCATTTATGACCTCAAGGTTAGATTATTGTAATGCTTTATTGGGTGGTTGTTCTGCACGCTTAGTAAACAAACTACAGCTAGTCCAAAATGCAGCAGCAAGAGTTCTTACTAGAACCAGGAAGTATTACCATATTAGCCCGGTCCTGTCAACACTGCACTGGCTCCCTATCAAACATCGTATAGATTTTAAAATATTGCTTATTACTTATAAATCCCTGAATGGTTTAGCACTCTCAGTATTTGAATGAGCTCCTTTTACATTATAATCCTCGACGTCCACTACGTTCTCAAAACTCAGGCAATTTGATAATACCTTGAACAGTGGTTTTCAGCCTGTGGTCCGGTGGTATTGCAGGTGGGCCACCAATTATTTTCTATTAATTTCCAGTCCATTCTAGGGCTGTGCGATTAAAAGAAATCGTCATAAAATCACGATTTGTGCTTGCGCGATTTCTAAATCGCTTTATAGCACGATTTTCCGCGGCCCTGACTTCCCACAGTATGCTATCCGATCCAATCAGAATGCATTGCACCTAGCGCGAGAACAGGAAAGACTGGGCATATGCCTAACTCCAGGTTCACACTCTGTCTGCGATGCGCCTTTTTTCTGAGCCCATGTTAACTGATCAGAGCGTTCACACTGCACGCGGTAAAAGGCTAGAAATAAAAACGTGCGAAAATAATTAATATCTAACACATGAGCATAGAGAGAATTGTGAGCGCACAGGACGCAGTTTAAGTGAGAGGAGACACGTTTTAAGTACGCACACTCTCTCCGCGCAGAGCAGCGTGTATCTGAGCAAGCACGTCTGGTTTTGTGGCAGAGCAAAGGAAATCTGCGTCCGAACAGAGAGATTTGCACTCGTGCATTATTTTAATGTGCTTTCGCATTATATTTATGCACTCTCGCTGCTGACCGCATATACATACTGTATACACACTGCAAACACCTGAGGCACCGCTACAATTAATGAGCTCTATGAACAATGCATGGCAAAAAAGAAAAAAAAAGTACCTGGACACGGGAATTTTTTTTTTTTTTTTTTTTGCCATAAGTCAATACATTTTGTTAAATCTTTACTATAGTGATAATTTTGATTTATGTCTGTTCTAGAGACGTTACAACTTTTTGATAAAGCTCTAATTGGTTTTCTTTTGGAAATATGTTTCAAAGTAATCCTAAATGCATTTATGACTGTAAAAGCATATCGGTGTGTGTCACAATCGCAAAATTGATCAAAGAAATTGCGATAGGTTTTTTTTTTGTCCATATCGCACAGCCCTAGTTCATTCAATAAATACTGTTAACAATCTAGTTTCTGAGTACTAAGTTATTACAATAGCGGGGTCAGTTAATTTTTTTGAAGTGGGCCGCGCAAACATATGTGTGTGGTTGTGTGGGCCGCGAGTTGAAAAAGGTTGGGAACCACTCACCTAGAATATCAAAATCAATTGCGGGCGGCAGATCCTTTTCCTATTTGGCGCCTAAACTCTGGAATAACCTACCTAACATTGTTCGGGAAGCAGAAACACTCTTGCAGTTTAAATCTAGATTAAAGACCCATCTCTTTAACCTGGCTTACACATAACATACTAATATGCTTTTAATATCCAAATCCGTTAAAGGTTTTTTAAGCTGCATTAATTAGGTAAACCGGAACCGGAGCCGGAAACACTTCCCATAACACCCTATGTACTTGCTACATCATTAGAAGAATGGCATCTATGCTAATATTTGTCTGTTTCTCTCTTATTCCGAGGTCACCGTAGCCACCAGATCCAGTCTGTATCCAGATCAGAGGGTCACTGCAGTCACCCGGATCCAGTACGTATCCAGACCAGATGGTGGATCAGCACCTAGAAAGGACCTCTACAGCCCTGAAAGACAGCAGAGACCAGGACAACTAGAGCCCCAGATACAGATCCCCTGTAAAGACCTTCTCTCAGAGGAGCACCAGGACAAGACCACAGGAAACAGATGATTCTTCTGCACAATCTGACTTTGCTGCAGCCTGGAATTGAACTACTGGTTTCGTCTGGTCAGAATAGAACTGGCCCCCCAACTGAGCCTGGTTTCTCCCAAGGTTTTTTCTCCATTCTGTCACCGATGGAGTTTCGGTTCCTTGCCGCTGTCGCCTCTGGCTTGCTTAGTTGGGGTCACTTCATCTACAGCGATATCATTGACTTGATTGCAAATAAATGCACAGACACTATTTAACTGAACAGAGATGACATCACAGAATTCAATGATGAACTGCCTTTAACTATGATTTTGCATTATTGACACACTGTTTTCCTAATGAATGCTGTTCAGTTGCTTTGACGCAATGTATTTTGTTTAAAGCGCTATATAAATAAAGGTGACTTGACTTGACTTATCAACCATGCTACTGTGAAAAATTCTAACCTGTCATTTGCTTCTGATCATCCGATAGCTTGCTTCATAGGACAAAGCATGCAATGCACAAATGCATGACACCTGCAAAGGAACAGCTCGTTTTCTATTTTGTAACTTTCCCAGTTGTTTCTGTAACGTAAAAAAAAAACACGAGTTCATTTAGTACATCACTAAATAAATTTATGAAGTGACGCAAAGTAAACATAAAAGCAAGGTAAAATGTACACAAAAAAGGGTGGATGGTATGACATTATAACATTATGCACATTAAACCATGCTCACATTATAGGTGTATACATTTTACCTTGCTTCTATGCGTGAAGCATTGCTAATTATGCCATAAACGATCAGGGCACTCGAAAAGTTGTATGCACTTTTTTTTGCTGACACCCTTGGGTGCTTTATTAAGCATTAAATTAAGTCACAATGTCCTGCCATTACAATGCATTCACCCAACCAGATATTCATTACATTGTCATTTGTATGATAATTTTTAGGCTAGCTATTCCTGATGCTCAGACCCTAAAAACTCCTAAAACTAACTTTATTTTTCTCGCTTTGCATTGTGAGTTTTTTTGGCCAGAAGAATCATGGCTGTGGGTCATACTTGATGCTGATGGCTCTGTAAAACTACTCAAGCAATCAAAAACTGCAAAAAACTTTCAGGCTTCCTGTACAATAGTTTGACTACCATGAGGAAGTTCCCCTGCAGTCTTGCTGCTAGCACAAATCAATAGGATTGAATTTAACTTAAGTTTGCTTTTTCTTCCATCAGGCCTTGGCCCTCAAAGTACAAGAACTCACAGAGCAGATTATAAATTTCATTTGTTGGGAGCAAATTGTATTCAAATACATTTTGAAGGCTCTCAGAACAAGGACAGAAAAGCCCAATGAAGATTTTTCCTGTCTCCTCTTGCATTTACTTACAAGCGTAATGAAAATGATTGTTTAATAATGCAATGCCCTAACAGCAATGTACACACCGCCAAAGCACTAACTGGCCCCTAATTTAGCCCTGTCATTATACTTTTTTTTTTTTTAAGCAGGAATCAAAAACAATCCATGGCTTAAAGAAATAACATGATTCTGCTAAAAGGAAATTTTGGGTGCATTTCATTCTGGGCTGCATTAATAAAGGCTTATTCTCTGATCCAGAGTATTTTAGACAAGCAATGTTGGGAGAAACTAATTAATAGTAGCTGTATAGTTATCCACTGAAACATTTATATCCACCTTAGCTTTCCTTGGCACAAAAATAGTGATTTACAAACAAATCATGTTTTTAGTCGGTTGTTTATAATAGCTGTGTTTTCATCCACCTATTTTTATGCGCATTTTGGATTATCGGATTTTTAAAAAACGCTGGATGGAAAAGGCAATGCACATAAACTTTTGCGCAAAACTGAGTAGGATAACTTTTTATCCGGTAAGAAAAAATGCATATAAACTACGATGGAAACATATTTACCGAATAAATTGCACCATGCACATTGAAAAAGTCATGTGACTTTGTTATGAGATGGAATAACCAGTGGACCGATCTCGCTCACAGCATCTATATGTTGTTTTGGTCATTCTCAAATGCCTGAGGAAACTTTGTCAACAAAGTCTTTCTGTTTAATTACTGTCTTACACAACTGCGTTCCTAAAAAGCAGGCATCCACCTCTAAACGCAATGACCGTACTTAGTGTGTTATGTCTGCTCTCTCTAAAGCACAAGTAATTTATTACATATGAAAACTAGGGGCAAGTTTTCAGGATTCAGTTTTCAGCATTTCAGGAAGTTATGATTTTGTTCTCTTTGACTCGTTGAATGGAAACCGTGCTTTATTCGCAAATTTGCGCTCAAGTTAAATTTGCATCTTTGGAGGGAAACAGTGAATTAATCTATGGATACAATTAGTTTTGTTCTGTTTCATGGTAATCTTCCCCTCCTATAAGTTGTTAACTGCTAAGACAGGATCAAGTCAAACTTGAACTAAAATTCACAGAAAAGTCATAATTATGACTCTCATTAACGCATCAATGTGAGTTAGGGAGATGTCAGGCTTCTCAGTGGATAAAGGACTAGAATTCTGGTCTGTTTCGAATTAAGGTACTTTATGATTCAGAAGATATGGGGTATAGTCCACAAGTCATGGACCACTTTTAAGACTTTTTTTAAGCTTAAAATTTTCAGACCCGGTTTACTGTAACTGAGTAACATTCAAAAAGATCCTTGGATGTGGAATAGAATGAGATTAATACATTAATAATATCATGCTAATAATAATCTCAAAGTCAAACAGCTATTGTCATATCTGTATGAACTATTTATCTGTAATTGATCGCTTATTCATTTGTACTGACTGTAGCTGCAATAGTATATTTCTCCAAGCTACTCATAATTTAAAGTACCTTCCCATATACTGTAAACAAGTAGTGAATTTTGGCGTTTGCCATTACACATGCGTTGATGGATGTGGGTCTCTCGTCAAAATTAAAAGCCGTGATGTTTTGCTACTGCTTGCCCTCAGCAGTCAGCACTTGGCCCACATAGCACACTTTGAATGAGTATCTGTCACACATGGCACCATGCCTTATTGCGCCGGATGGAGTTGTGGGAAATAAATTGCTGAGAAAGTTGGTACACCAAACTTTGCTCCACACACACTAAAGAGAGAGAGTTCTCCCAAACATCTTTATCATAGGAGAATAGGGCCTTCTTAAGGCATCGTCATCATCTTATGACAAATACACACAGTGTATACAAACACAGAGGCATACAAAACTGAAATAAAGTACGCCTTACAGAGAAGGAACAATTAAGCATCTCATTTCACCATGATACCAGAAAGAAACAGTGCTGGGAGAAAACCAGAAAGGAAATAAATGTATATAAAAACCAAGATATATCACTGCAGGATGTCTTAGGCCTGGAACATACTCAATGCAAGAATGTCTTGTATGATTACATACGGATTACTCATTGCTCAAATTTCAAATACACATTCTCAAATATAAACATCACTGCATTAACAAAAGCTTACAACATAATTCAGAAAGGAGCATTCACGTTGACAGCGATTTGGTGTGACAAAGCACCCAGAAGTCACTCATTCTCAAGGGAGTGTGTGATTTGCGGCGACATGAGCAACTGCATTGGAGGCAATGCAACAAAGTTGGGCAGAAATGTATGCTAATGAGCACTGATGCGACATAACCATTCTCTTTCAGGTCAACCACTGTCACGCTAAGCTTTTGTGTACTTGTGTAGAGTATTTTTCAGGCCTGAAGGACAAATTGGACGGAACTTGCAAAAACAAAGTGGAGGCTTTGATTCCTCACGATTAGACAAGGTCAAATGACCCAGGAAAATGTGTCCCCATGGATGCCAACGACTACAGAGCCTGGGGAAAAGACCCCCATCCTCCATCCACTGAGGGCATCAATTGAGCCGCCCTTGTTCACTGCTTGGTTCAGGTTATTACGGTCTCAGAAGTCCATTGGAAGGGTCCCTCTGGGCCCTTCAAAATCATTAGTCTGGACATCCCGTTTAGTCTACTGGAAATCAAGCACTTAAAGGTGTAAAGGTCAAGAAAATGAAAGACATTGGGAACAATCACAACGATTGAATCTCACAAAGAAAAAGAAGATCCTTGAAAAGGTTTAAAGGGGCAGGTTAAGACAAATTTGTATGAAATTGTGATTGAGAAATTATATTAAAATTCATGCCACTGGGCATATAACACCCACGCTGACTTAACACCAAAAGCGAAGAACAGAAAACTAGTGAGTTTACACAGTTGAGCTGTTTTTGGAGTTTGCCAGGGCCCTATACATAACTATAGATCTCATATTGTAAAAGGTTTATTGACTTACCGATATACTCGAAAACATAAACGACGAAGAAGGGTGTGACAAGGTCATTGATGCCTTGAACGTAACCACTGGCTGGATGTCGTATCGCCCAGATGAACAGAATCCGCTCAAAGATCTAGTAAAAAGCAGCAAAAGAAGAAGATATCAGAATATATGTTCAGCATTTGTAAGTAGCAGATATTGATATATACTGATTCATGCAATGCAACACGAAAACAGTTAGTAGTAGAATTTGAGCGTACAAGGTCACTCAAACGGTTTTAATTAGAGACACAGTGGGATCAGCCACCCCAGCCAGCAATCAATTAAGAAAATCAATTAAGCCTTCTGAGCTTTTTAATCATTAACATCACAACATTCAATAGCATAGACAGCAAGGTGAGAAATTACAAGAAGCTGTGTGCATATTTACTATTAGATGGGGCTTTCGCTTTATTTGTGGTTTTGCCAAGTTGGATGTGTTCCTGGATTTATATGATTATAGGTTCTGGCACAACACTGCAATTGAACAATCAGATTTTAGGGTGAGGATTAGGTTTGGCCTAGGGTTGGATGTGTCAAAAACATAATTTGATAATTTCTTATTTTAGGGGTAAATTTTGTTTAGTTTAGTTTAGTCAAAGACTATAGAATGCCCAAGACATGTCACTTGTATAGCTTTGAATTTGGAAAAATGCAACACTCAATATGGCCGCTCTATCAAACGAAGCCCCGCCTTCTAAGCAAAAGAAGGTAAAGTCAGCGCAAAACCACAGCTGCCGTTAGAATCCCCAGTTGCTATAGAATTAGTCAGCGTTCTGAGATGTACATCAAGGGTCCTGTTTACACTAGTACGTTTTCATTTTAAAACGCATAACTTTGGCTACGGTAACGCCTGTTGTTTACACTACTCCAGCATTTTCGACCCTTAAAAACTGAGACTTTTGAAAATGCTGCAGACCTCATTTTAGTTTGAAAACTCATTTGGGGTTGTGTTTCAGTGTAAATGGAGCAAAAAGCAGACTTTTGAAAACAATGGTGTGGCTCCTTGACGATTGTGTAAACATTAACATCATGCTCATTGCTGTACCCATAGATGTGTATAGGTAGATTCCAAGCAGTTAAAAGCTTCCGCCATCTAAATAATAGGTAATCTACCTAAATATATCTATGTTTGTACCTGTATGAATGGTCATGTGACATGCGTTTTCGGTTGTGTAGTGTAGATGGAGATCGTTTCTGAAACACAGTGAAAACTCCAAGGATCATTTTCATTTTAAAACGGCATTTTAAAATGAAAACGCACTGGTGTAAATGGAGCTTAGGTGCACTGTAGGGGTGCTCCGATCACGATCGGCCGATCGTTATGCGCATCTCGTCAGTAAAGCCGGTTCTCTAATCAGCGGTAAATTCCATCAGGTGCGTGATTTCACATAGAGCAACTGTTACTACACAGAGCTATTGTTAACTGAGAAGCTGCGCAAATCCACGTTCATTTTCATCGTTTATTTGCGCATCTTCTCAGTTAACAACGGCTCTGTGTAGTAACAACTGCTCTATGTGAAATCATGCACCTGATGGATTTTACCGCTGATTAGAGAACCGGCTTTACTGACGAGATGCGCATTAACGATTGGCCGATCATGATCGGAGCACCCCTAGTGCACTGGTTGATCTAGCCTGAAAAAAATATATATATATAATTTTATGGCTAACTGAGCAAAATAAACAACATTTATGAAAAGGTTGTCAGATTTCTTTGGTGATTTCAAATATGCAATTTAATCGTAAGCTTGGCAAACAGTTTTGGAGAATTTGATGTTCCATAATTCAAAAAAATAGAAGCCGCACTTGTAACTGAAAAGGCATTTCAAAGATGGCACCGAGCAACATGACTTGCCTCAAAGGGACTTCGGTTTAGTTTAGACCTAGGGATAAATTTAAGCCTAAAGAATATTTAGTTTTCATGTGACAGCAGGAGCTTCCCATGTGCATTTGAGGGCCTAAGAAATTAGGTTAGGCATTCAACAGTGTAATCAACAGTTTTAGGGTCAGTATTTATGGTAGATACTAAATAGATATACTTAATTTAATCAATATTTTGCCATGTCATCTAAGTCAAATGTACTTTAACTTAAATGTCTCACTTTTTATAAATATTAAACAGTTAATATTTTACAAAAACATAATATTTAACATAACCATAATATTTTGTTATGGAAAGAGCAGATTCAACACAAAATACACTACCATTTTTCCCCTTAGATTTTCTTCAAAAACATTCTGCAGTCTTAATATACGTGTTATCCACTACTGTCATTTTTTTCAACAGCATGTTTCAATTTAACTGTTTTACTATTGTCTCGATGCAAATTATGTCTTGTTTGATTACAAAAAAGAAAAAAGTTCAACATCAGTAATTTGACTAAAATACATGATCCAGGAACATGTCCTACTTGGCAAAATCAAATCCATTCTTTAAATACATTTCTGAATATAGATGTAGTGTTTCTGAGTTAGGAGTAATTTCAGTTCTTTAACTACAGATGTTTTTAAGTCGAATCTTTTGACTGCAAAAACCAAGAACTTTTGTGGCACTTTTGCATTCCTTTCTTTGGAAACAACACCTTAATTTAAAGTGATGGTGACTTTAATTTTTTTGCATCACCTTGCTGTCAGCTTAATGGAAAGAAACATGAAGTTTGACTTAAATCAAGAGGGAAAATGGAAGACTTTCTCTTCTCTTATCTCTGCCTCATGCAACTGACATCTCCCGCGCTCTTTTCAGGGCGTAATGTATCTGTCATCCCCAAATAAACTCATCTCGCATGTTGAGCCCTAAACAATAAACGTGTACAAGGCAGCTCACGCTTGTTTTTTATTCTGGATCCTGTCGATCAAATGGTGTGCCTTTCTTACTGCGTTCTTTTCTATGATCAAAGCTCCATTTATCAAAGACTTTAGACTGGTAATGTGAGTTTCTCCACATAGCTGACATCTCCTGCCTCTTTTCTCCCTCGTACCCTCCCATCTCCTCGAGGTAGGCATGGCAAGATCTCGCTCTCCTCCAGAAGCCCATTACATAGTGGAAATTAGACACTAAACCAGGCAGCAGAAATCAATGAGCGAGCTGGAGTGCATTGAAGCGCCTGAAGCGAATACATTATCCATTTATTTCGTTAGAAGACATCCACAGTGGAGGCCTTGTCCATACTTTTACTTAACACTGCATGCTTTTTGATAGTCATTTTTAAACGCAGAATATTTTTTTGAAAGGCACCGGGGTGAAAGGAGGAGGAATCTTGCTCAGGGCCACAATGCATCGACATACCATGTCCAGCAAGCCCATTAGACTAAATTTTCTGATATGAATATACAATTCAAGCCCGCATTGGGTCTGGTTATGTACGCCAACAAGTATTAAAAAAATAAAAAATAAAAAATGGAAGACCGTAAGGCAGTCTGGACCAGTATTTTATTATTATTAATTTTATTTTTTTGTTAGTGCATGCCCAGAAGACATTACAATAAATTTCTTGCATGCTCTCATGTGAGATAAATGCAGCAATAGTATTTCAAAGCCAGCCGACTCAATGTGAATGAACTCAGTTAAAAGGCTTATTTCTTAAAAAAAAAAAAAAAAAAAAAAAAGAGTCATTGTTTACTCATCTGATGTCATTTCAAAACAGCGTGACACATAGTCCTCCAAACAATACAGAAGGAAATCCTTAAGAACTGCATGGGTTGCTTTTGTCCATGCAATTATAATAGATTGGAACCGACATTTTCTAAGATTCAAAAAGGATGTAAAGCACCATAAGGGGTCTATATGACTTCTGCCCTACATTCAAAGTCTTCTGAAGTCATACAAAACATTCAAATGAGGAACTTTATTTTATTTTATTAGCATATATTTAAGGCAGTATGACAAATTAAAAAATGCTGTTAATATAATAAAAACATTTTTTGCAGAATAATAAGAAATTGTCCTTTATTATTATGAAAATACATTTCACTTTTTTGCTTTTAACTTGTGAAACAATATTTTAAGTTTATTAAAGTAGTATACAATATAAATAATAATACTTGTTTAAAAAAATCCTTAACTGGTATATACGCTTAAGACAGTAAATACTAACTTTTTAGGTTAGACTAGATTTTGGTCTAGTCTTTCACACACATCAATGTTATGTATAGATTACTTTTACCACATTTATACGGTGAAGTTGGATGCTTTATAAATCTGAAAGCTTTTTTCAATAATCATTTTGAAAGTATGGAAAACACTATTCAGAATTCCTCCTCTTGTGTTACATGGAGGAAATACAATCTAATGGGTTTTGAAACAACATAAGCATGTTCATTCTGAGATGAATGGTTTCTTTCAGGTTCTTTCTAGTGGCTGGGTGTGAGTTTGTTAGGATGAACGAGTCAAGCTGAGTAAAATGGGTGGTGCAAAAGTCTCACCTCTTGCACAGAAGCTTGTTGAAAGAGAGGTATAAGAGGATTAGTTCTCGGTATGTCAATGTGTATCTGCAGGGAAGAGACACAAAAAGAGGAGCACAAGCAGGTTAGGACAGAACAGACTAGCGAGAAAGCTCAGCGAGAAAAAAGCCTGGCAGTTTGAGGCTGCGCCTGAGAAGAAACTCACTGAATTCTTCTTCCTGTTCTGGTATTCTATTTCCGGTATACCTTAACACACGCTTTCCGACAAAACATTTCGGGTTCGAGACTCAGCTGGCTGACCAGAATGAGAGTTTGACAGACAGATAGACAGATAGATGGCTGATGATCGAGTGACATGCTTTTGAGTGGCTGGTGGAGAGTAGCATGTGACGTGACTCTGGGCGGTCCATCTGTCCTTACCTCAGTTACCTTGGGCTGCAGAACTAAACTTTCTGGACTCATCCGGGGAATATCTATGTGAATCTGATGGTTCAGAAAACACACACATATATATATTTATATATATAAAATGTGGATGCCAAGAACATGAAGAGTTATGGAACTGAGAGAAGACAAACACACAAATACTCATATACATTTTCACTACTTTCAAATCCACATTTCATGAACATTATTTATTCTGCAGGAGTGAATAATTAGTAAACTTTGATTATTCAGCTTTTGCAATTAGTTAAAATATTGAGTTCAAAAAATCACATCAGTTTTTGACAATCATAATTGTAATTACAATTATTATACAATTAATTTATCCAAATAATATTTTTGGCACACAAAAGACCATTCACCATTTAATTAGAGATATGGAAAAAAATGTAACTAAATGACACATCTCCTGCCTAACATATCTTTTTTTAAGTCATATGGATAAGAAACAAAATAAAGGTAAGTGATACGATGTTTTATTTTTTGGATAAGCTATTGTATTCACAACATGATCTCATTCCCACTTATAAAAAGATTTTTATCATTAGCTAGGTCTACACTTGAACAATTGCTTTATAACAGAAAATCAAGTTGCAATTCTAACTGAAAGCAACACTAACTCTGGTTTTGCATGCTTAATACTTTAAAGCTGCTGGATTTAAGGCTATCTATTACATAAAGTTCTATATAAATAAGTGTGACATGACAGGACTTTATTAGAAGACCGAACTGCAGAGCTTGTGCAAATCTACATGGTTGTTATCAGATGTGTTCTTAACTGCTGCTTTCTCACTGCTGTCAGTTTTTGATGTTTATTTCGTTATTGAGAGGACAGCATGCGGCATATATTTGCACATTCATCCAAACATCACTCTGCCGCTTGAGGTCCGGCTGTGTTTGTTTTGTGTTAATTTCATGGTCTTATATTAGGTCATCTCAGATTGAATGACTATTCGATATTTGTCAAATTTTGTATTTTTATTTTTCTGTCGATGTTGGCGATAATGTCGACTAATCGTTTTATCCCTAATTATAATAATACATTTTAAAATTTTATATTTAAATCTTGAATGAATGTATTTTTATATGATTGCATTAGATACTTTACAAAAAATTAAGCAATTTCAAACCTCCCAA